>NC_061121.1:78774924-78881443 GCF_002878395.1 Capsicum annuum
ATACATATTGGTTATTCTTTACTTCATGCTCTCTTAGGTGTACCCTTTGGTGGTATGGGACATCATGATCGGTTAGTTACTTTATGCACTAGTTAGTGTATGGGCGCCAACTTTTTACTTGTGTTTGATTTTGATTTCACTTGTGTTACTTTATGATTTTGAATCATTTATTCCTTATGCTAGACGATATTGTTATCCATGGATGCCTTATATTATATTGTTATTTCCGATATTCCATGCTTGTTATGTGCGGCGATATTGACATGTGTTCATGCCTTATGTTATACTTTTATTCTGAATCGCTTACTTATTATATATTGTGATGATGGAGATGATTCAGTTTTGATTCTGTACCTTGACTTAGTTATGATTATCTTGCACTTTATCAGTCTTATATCATGATTTAGCTCAGTCGACCAATGATGCCTACTGAGTACCCGTTGTTTTGGTACTCATCCTAAACTTTTGTACCTTTTTGGTGCAGATTTGAGTATAAATTATCGCCGTTGATCGTGGTTCATGCGGTGATTGAGTTTGGAGATAGGGTGAGCTCGTGGGGTTTGAGTCACCCGATTTACTTTCATCTTTTGTATTCAGTCTTTATTATCCAAGATAGATGTATAACTATTCTAGACTTGGAGTTGTATTAATACTATTAGTTGCTCTAGTAATAGCTCTACCAGGTTTTGGGATTGGTATTTATATGATTTGTTATTCTATCTAGAACCCTCGTATTAGCAATTGATGTTCTTTAAATTTTGCCTATGTTGGACCTTTCTTACTGAATTAATTTATTGTGTTAGCTCCGGGTTATGGTATTGGCTTATCTATTGGAGGGAATTTGTAGGTGCCATCATGAATCGTATATTGGGTTGTGACAATAACCCTCCAATAGGTAAGTTAAACCCAAGCTATATATGAAATGTAATAGCTAATGTAAAGAATAAAGAATGTAAAAGGAGATAAATGATCCACCGAGTATAGAAATACACATAACAAGTACTAAATAAGTATATATGGGCCCTATCAAACTGAAAGAAAGAAAATTATATAGAATATCCAACCTCGGACCTGGTATCACTAGTACAAGAGTAGGTATTAATCTGATACTAGTACATCAAAGATATACAACATATATAGATAGTTAAGTACAATAAGAAAGTGGGTAAATCTTCAAGCATCACGACCTCACCGTAAACTGATATAAAAAGCCTTTAGACGAATTGGATCAATGAGGATGACTTGATGTAGGATCTACAATAAAAAGGATACAGAATTATAGCATGCACACCAACACACGGGGTGCTCAGTAAGCATAATAGGCCAACTATAAAGACAATATGTAATATAACTGACATGAAAAGGAAACTGCATATCGGGAGCTATCCTAAAAATCTCAAACATAATAGGGATAAAGTGAAAATAGTAATAATAATACATGCAACATAGATATAAATGAGAACATCACGCAATATGTGATAATGCAATACAATAAGTATGATATAAATAAGGATATCATGTAATATGTGATAATGCAATACAATAAGTATGCATGTCAATATAAATATAAAAATTTTTGTGTGTCTACACAAAATAGGGTAAAACTACCATTCATTCCATAATCACAATAACCTAGAGTCTAGCCAGTTCGAACTCTTGATCTCATGCCGCAATTCTCATAACAGAAGAAAACACATAAATAAAAGGGATATAAAATAAACAAATCTAAGAAAACCACTCTACCATAAAATCCTACTGTAGATCTACACTAAGGATCCCTAATATACTTCTTACATTATCATAGGCACTCAGATCTAAAGTTCAAACAACTATTCTATTCTGAGGTCCTAAAGATAGGACAATAAATCCAAAAATAGTGAAATAAACCTAAGACTACCCTATATATCATCTTACAACCAAGTAATTTATAAAATATACTATCTAACTGAGCTAATTATAAAGAAACGGAAGTTATAACCTACCTCGAGGTTGAGCCGCATCTTAGATCATTGTATGAAAGTATTTGCCTTTGGTAGAGCTTTAGAATGTTACCACACTATCAAATATATAACCTGCTTGTTAAGATGAGAATAATGATATACATATTACTAATTTGTAATTTTAGTCCTATAGGTCAAAAATCAACCCTCGGGGCCCGTCAACAAAATCCCGAATTCCCAACTCAATAATTCTCTCCTAAGGATAAGAAGCCCATGCCCGAAATTTTAGGTAAGGACGAAATTTAGTTTGGACATTAATTGGTCCAAAAATCTCTCTTTAATTAAACAAAATCCAAGAATTAAAGACCTAAACCAATGAATTAAATACAAAATTGAAGTTAGATGAAGTGAAGGAATGCATTTGACTTACAAGTATCGAGAATCTCCAAGAAATGTCTGAGCTGCTCCTAGGCCGAGTGCTTAAATGTCAACAATGGAAGAATGAATCAAATATGAAAGGATGGGTCTATTAAGACCCAATGGTCACCAATTCTGTAGAGTATTTGTCCCAAAAACAAAGCAGCTTCAGCAGTGAATCTTCTGCAGAAAAGAATGTCACTTAGAACCTAGACCCCCACTAAAGTACAGAAAGTTCGGCATGAGCAAATCTGCTAAATAATAAAAGTCCTACAAAAATAATAGCCAGCTAATGTCATCAACCATTGTTGGTGTGGTTATTCTTCTATAGAATTGGGACAAGATCTAGAGAAGTAGTTGCACTAGTAATAGCTAAATTAAGAACCCACTACTTGTCTAGCACCCCACAAATATAAGCCAAATGCTACCCAACTAGAAATGGCTTGTTGAACTCGATGGAATCGATGAATACGAAGGTCACCTCGATGAAATATTGACCAAAGTAAACACTTATCCAGATTCACTAAAATCCACTCAAGAGCACAAAATGAGTTTGAAAGTCTTTGCACCCAAACTAAAAATCCTCCTAATGTAAAATCAATGTTATAAAGCTAACAAATATTATATCCCATCTGAATCCATTTACTATGAATGTTGATCCAAGTAAAAAAATATATATATTAAAATCTTCAAAATAGGAAACTTACTTAAAACCCAACCAAACTCCTCAATAATTAATCACCCATCTTATCATACCACAAATATAGCACAAAAGCTACAGAAAGGTTTAAAATAGAGAAAAATACAAAAAAAATTATGAAAATAACTTGGAGGGTCACTTTATTAAGAAATTTCAATTTTCCCAAATGAAACCTCAAAACTCATCCAAAACCTTGTGAACATAGCCTAATTATGCTACTATACTAACATCAATACTTCAAACTCAATGGGATAATTAGATTCACCAATCGAGGTCTTTATCAAGAATGTTGAACAAAGTCAATCCTATGCCAAAACTTTCCAACATTTCAACCAATTACTCAAAATATATCCAAATGCCTTGGGACTCAAATCAATCATGCTACTAACATAAAAATGGTATTCGAAAGATAATAAAACTAATGGAATTTGCATACATTGCCTTAAGCTCAAAATGGTGGTGAAGTCCACCCTACTAATTTCAAAATCTTTAAAAATAAAAAACTCGTATAATACTACAAATCCCATAATACAACTACGAGAAGGAGTAAAATAATTAAAATGAATAAGAATATAAAAGTACTATATGGGTTGTTATATTATTTACCACTAAAATACACATTTTTCTTCCAACATAAGAGTAAGGAAGACACTTTTTGTCGAAAAGAGGGGATATCTACTCCATATTTCTGACTCTATCTTGCATGTAGCCTTCTCTGTAGGATAATATTTCCACTAAACCTTAAATCAATCTATCCTTTTAGACTTAAGCTTTCTAGTCTGCTTATCTTTAATAGTCATAGGCTCCTCTCCAAAAGTTATATTTTGAACCAAATCAACTAAACCCCACCAAATCATATAAGAACCGTTGGAATAATATTATTTCAACATCAATACATTGAAAACTAGATGTAGAATAAAAAGTCTCAAAGGAAAAGTCAACTCATAGCATCCCTCAATGCACCTAAGAATCTCAAAGGGACTAATAACCTTAGCCTAAGATTTTCTTTCTTTCTAAACCTGATCACACCCATAAAGAGTGATACCTACAACAAAATTAGATCACCAATCAAAAATACCAAACCATAAACTCTCCAGTCTGTATAATTCTTTGTCTACTCTGGGTTGTTAAAACCTAGTTGTGTATCCACTTCATTCTATCCATCAAATCTCTCACAAAATCTATACTCCAAGGTCTAACCTCAAAGAAGTTGAACCATCCAATTAGAGATCTATATATCCTTGTATATAAATCCTCAAACAATACCATTTGAATATTAAAATAATATTTTTATTAAATATAATGCTCTTTATTAATCAAAAGTGTACCACTACAAAACCAGGTCGAATCTAACCATTTATCTCCAACAAAAACCTACCAAACAAATTTACCCCGCAATAACAAATGCCTATAAGGCCTCTAGACTAGATAATCATACAATAACTAGAACAAGTGAAAAAATCATATGCCTTAAGAAAAATGATTCACTTCTCTCAAAGTATTCTACTAGTTTGTTGTGTTCCTTCCTTGAATATGCATATGCATTGTTATATTCATAAAATTTCTTGACATGTTGACCTGTCCCTTCTAAAATCTTAGAGTATTCTTGTCTTTCCAAATACAAATGCGGTCATGGTAAAGGTGCAACACATAAATTAAGTATATCCACTCTTCCTTTTAGCTTCTCTATGGATCCAGTCCAACTCTTATGTCCACATACAAATACTTATGTCAATTTCGAACCATGATAAGATCTAGACCATAGTTGGTTGTTGTAATCACTCCTATAGAATAGATGGTCAAAAGACTCCACCTCCAAATCACAAAATATATAGTCTAGTGGTGTACTTGTATGTCGGTTTTTTTCCTTTCAACTATTATCAACCTCTGATACACTGCTAGCCAAATATTAAACTTGAACCTAGGATGTATTTACTTGTGCAATGTGATACTCTTTTTATCATGACCCGAGGCTACACCCTAGTCATGACAACGGTTCTTACGATCATAAGTGACTACAAGCTAACCCATGTGTTGGTACCTACTGTGAGCACTGAATAATATACTGATAATGAACATGTGAGGAAATAATTGAATAATACCATAAGGTTCAAATACTAAAAATATTATTTAAATCATAAGACTGAACGTCAAATGAAATACTTAAAAAAATAATCAAACAAATAATAAACTGACTAACTATCTGAGTGACTAAAAATATCTGAAAGCCTCTAACTGACTGAAGAGTTGATGGGACAGACCCTAATTAACTCCAAACTGAAATAACTAAAATTAAATGTGAAAATACTAAAATAACATAACAGGTCCTCGACATATGAAGACTCACCACAATTGTTACTACTGATAGGCTGAATTGTAAGAGCAGTCAGAAAACTGAGCATCCAAACCTATGATATTAAACATCATACCGCAAAGAAAAGTATGCAATTAGTACTTTTAATGTACTGGTATATGAGATAAGGTTAGGCTGAAATGCATAAGATCATATTCATGTGATAATGGCTGACTGAATAACATGAGATAACTGATGCATAACTAACTGAATGACAACACTTGTGGTTTATTTGAAATCCTTCTAAAGACACTGAAATTATGTAAACAACTAAGTATTAGGTGTTCATAACTCTCCAGCACTGAATGAAAATAATGATAAGGACATATGAAGCTTTAAAAACCATAATAAGGGATCATTGCTCAAAACCCAATATTTAGACAGCTTATCAAACATATGAGAGTCATGAATTTAAGCATAGGAATGGCTAAAACATGTGATTAAAAACATAGTTACAATACTACAACCATGAATTAGAGATTTAACATGAGGATTTCAATACTAATATCATATAAGGGCTCATTCCATCAAAAAACACTTAAAACATAACTTGTAATCATAATCAATAACAACTTCATGGAGATAATTCATCATAAATATTTATAAACACATAATTTGATATCTAAAGGTGATTCTCAGACTCCATGGGTGAAAAGGGCCCTTGGATGATCATCACACATACCTTAAATCCTTCAGCTTGAAAGAGAAACACAATCTTGATGCTTTTTTTGAAAGTTCTTGGATTTGGGAACTTGATTTCTTAGTTTTCTTAAAGGGAAAATAATTGAATTTGATTCACATAGGAGATGGTTAGGGTTTTTTTGAGAAGAAAATTGGGGAAAAGGGGCATATAATGCCCTAACCGATGTTTTAATTCGTTTTTTACAAATTAGATTAAGGGAAAAAGATGTAACTGCCCCTCAGGAAATTTTATCTGCAACTAAAATGCGGACTAAAAGGCTACCGCAATTGATGAAGGGCCCATCACTATACCCACTGTGACGTGCCACTATCACGGTGAGGTTCTGGAATTGAAATCGAAACATGACCCAATCCTCATCTAAAAATTTTGGAACTTCCCCCAGACATTCATCTTACACCCCTGAACATGAATCAACTCAAAAACCTACGTCTCAGGGTCGAAAAGACCCATTTAAAAATCTTTGAAGTTAAGAGGCTAAAAATATGACTAAGTCGTCAGCACTTAGTGAAATTTTTAGGCTGTAAGCCTCTTATGCAAGCAACTAGGAGCTGAACTGAGCTAAGAAAAGTATGGGGTATTACAATATCTCCCCCTTGGAAACATTCATCCTCGAATGAGACTGATTAAGCTAAGACTACTTGGAAACTGAGATTATATATTGAACATGCATAACTAAAAACATGATTACATAATTGAGTCTAAAATATAATAAATGATTGAACTAATTCATGACTATATGAAATAACATAATAATAGTTATATATAGCTGGAATTGAGAATGGACAAGAGACAATCTAAGGAGAACTGTTACTTAATCTGAGTCTGAGTTTGTGGAGAAAAGATGAGGTTACTTGGTATGCATATCTGGTTCTGCTTCCCAAGTGGCTCCCTCAACGGACTAATTCCTCCAAAGAACTTTGACCAAGAGAACTTCTTGTTTCCTTAGTCTATAAATCTGACGAGTAAGGATATCGACTAGGATTTCTTTGTAAGAAAGGATATCCTGAACATCTGTGTTTTCTAACAAAGCTACAACAACTGAATTACTAATACACTCTTTTAACAAAGAGACATGGAACATTAGATGCATAGATGCCAAATCTGCAGGCAACTAAAAATCATAAGCTACCTTTCTGAAATGGCTCAAGATTATGTAAGGGCCAACATATTAGGGACTGAGTTTCCCCTTCTTGCCAAATCTTTTCACCCCCTTCATGGGTAAGATTTTCAAATAGACTGAATCACCAACCTTAAAATCAAGGTCCCTTCTCCTTACATCTATATAAGATTTCTGACAGTTTGGGTTGTCTTAATCCTCTTCCTGATTAACTGAAAATTTACTATCATATCATATACTGAATCTGGCCCTACCAAAGTGGCCTCACCTACCTCAAATCAACTAATAAGAGATCTAAATCTCCTCCTATAGAGAGCCTCAAATGAAGCCATCTGAATACCAGAGTGATAACTATTATTATAGGCAAACTCGATCAAAGGTAAGTAATCATCCCAACTACACTTGAAATCAAGAACACACGCCCTCAACATATCCTCTAGGGTCTGAATGGTCCTCTCTGCCTGACCATCTATCTAAGGATAGAAAGCTATACTAAGATGAACTTGGGTACCAAGACCCTTCTAAAAAGCTCTCCAAAAGTAAGAGGTAAACTAAGTACCTCTATCTAAAATGATAGACAATGGGACTCCATACAACCTAACTAACTCTCTAATATAGAGCTTGTCATAATCCTTGGCTAAATAAGAAGTATGAATTGGCAAGAAATAGGGTGATTTGGTCATTATATCTATAATTACCCATATCAAATCATGCTGACGTTGCGTACGAGGCAAACCCATCACAAAATCCATGTTCACCTCTTCCCACTTACAAGTAGGAATGCTGAACTCCTGCAATCTTCCACTATGTATCTGGTGCTAAACATTAACTTGCTGACAGTTAGAACACTTAGCTATAAACTACGAAATATACCTCTTCATACTACTCCAATAATAGATTTTTAGTAAGTTACGGTATATCTTAGTAGCTCCTGGATGTAAAGAGTAACACGCACCATACGTTTCTGCCAAAATCCATTATCTCAAACCATCAACACATGACATACATAGCCTACCCTATCATCGCAACTCACTATATCCTCCTTGGGAGAAAACCTTTACTTTCTGATCTCTAACTAATTCCTTTAAATTAACTAAATTGGAATCCCTATATTTCTTTTCTTTCACTTTGGCAACCAAAGAAGATTTCGAACCATTCTGAACCCAAACACTACCTTCAGCTGAAATAACCAATCGAATACCTAATCTAGCAAGCTGATGAAACCCCTGGACTAAATTTCTCTTATCATTTTCAACGTAAAAAACACTACCCATAGAGAATCTACTAAGGGCATCTGCCACTACATTGGCCTTGCTTGGATGATACAACACACTTATATCATAATCCTTTGACAACTCCAACCACCTTATCCAACCAAGATTTAAATCTTTCTATAAGAATACGTACTACAAAGTTTTATGATCTATGAACACATCAACATGAACCCCATATAGATAATACCTCTAAATTTTGAAGGCAAAAACAACAGTTGTCAACTCAAGATCATGTGTAGGTAAATTCTTTTCATGGGGTTTAAGCTGTCTAGAGGCATAGGATATGACCTTACCTCTCTACATCAACACATAACAAATACCTACTCTGGAAGCATCACAGTAAACAAAAAATCCCTCTGAACAATCTATGTAATACCCGAAACTTTTTTTAAGTCAAATCTAGTCTCTAGAAGAGTTAGTGGTGACTTCCTAAATGATTAATGTTTAAATCAGATAGAATTTCCTCAATTTAGACTTTAAATCATGTGAAAAATTGAATTAGCTTTCCAACAATACCAATTTCATCCAAATCCGATATTAGAGAAAAAAGTTATGGACATTTTACAGAGAACTATCAGAACTGCCTAGAAGCGACGGTCAAGACGACGGACCATCGAGATAGTAATGGACCATTACCCAAGCCATTGCAACTAAGGTAGTTAACCTATCTTCTGGCCAAGTGTGATGGTCAGGACTGATGAACCATCGAGCTATTAATGAACCATCGCCCAAACCATTGCAGATGAGGTAGAAAGTTTAGATTCTGGCCAAGTGCGACGATCAGGACCGAAGGACCATCGAGCCAGCGAAAGACCATCACCCAAACCATTGCTACTTCTAATCAGCGACTTAAAGCTATTTTTAAAAGGGAATTTGGGTTTTTTCCACCCATTTTAACCCCTAATTATACCATACCAGAGCTCATACCTTCATTATTCATCCATAACACCAATTAGGATTTCTCTCAAAGATCAATCTCCAATAACAAAAAACCTTAGGTATTTAATCCCAAATTAAGAATTTAAGTTTTCCTCCACCAATCTTTAAGAAATCATCCACCCAGGTATGTCAAGTGTTGATTCATAGGTTCCTTTCACCCATGAAGCTGAAAAAACCCTATTTGAAATATAAACTTTGGATTCCATGGTATGAATTGAGTTATATCCATGTTTATGTAATTGTTTGATTTTCAAGTTGAAGTCTGTAATGATTATCATGAAATTATGTTAGTATGTGGTTGAAATTCTTGCATTGGAGGTGTAAAATATTGTCATGATGTATTATTTCAATATTCATGCCTAAGACTAAAGATATGCATATAGGTGTTTTATAAAATGCTTAAAAGAATATGAATTATGCCTTATGACTTATTTGTGATCAAAATTGATCAATCCATGTTTTACCCTTATGTTCAAATGACTCTCGTGCTATTGGTGTACAATATAGATGTTTGTTGGAATGCTTAGGATATTAGAATATGAAAATATGACATTGATTATATGTATTCCTACCATGTACAAGATTATGGTAACCATGTACTTCATGAAATCTCCAACTTATTTTATTATGGATTGTTGATGCTGGCCATGTATTGAAGAATGTCATGCCTTGTCATTTTTCTTATATTGAGTCTTGGGGGTACTTGTGCCCAAAAAATTTAGTTGTGTGCCTAGAATTAGTATCATGTTTTCAAGATGCTCTTAGTCAAGCCATGATCTATAGAACTCAGTTAGTCGTGTGACTCAGGAAAACTCAGTAAACTCAGTAATCCCAGTAATCTCAGAAAGGTCAGTAATTCAGTAATCTCAGAAGTATTTCATCAGTTAACAGAACTCAATCAACTCAGTCCAGATTAGTTAAGTTAATCATGTGTAGAGTCTATTCAGATAGGAGTAAGATTTAGCACTAAGTGAACCTAAGGATGAGGACACACACTAACCGAAGAGGGTGTGATTCTTAGAAGAATCCTTGTATTCTAAAACTATGTAGCCAACATAGGTTGAGACATCAACACTAATAGATGAGGGTTGATGAGGTGGATAAATACTATCAGATGTGGGTCCTACCATTCTCTTTTGGGGACACTGTCAAATGAGGGTCACCCATAGCTTATCTTTACTAGTGTCACGGTATTGACACCTTTCCAATTGGGGTTACAGATTGGACCCAAACTCAAGCTATATTGCTTTATTTGGGGCATGTCGGTTAGATGACTACTTCCCATAGTCACAGTTTCAATCTCAATCTCAGTAATAGAACTCAGATAGTTTATAGCCTTCAGGACTATTAGATACAGTCAACTCAAAATAGTACAGAACTCAACTAGTTCTATCAGACCCTAGATTGCCAGACACAGTCACTCAATATCAGTTATATCAGTTATCAGTAACTCATGATATCAGTATTCAGACTCAAAAGTCAGTAATCTCACAAACTCAGATACAGTTCACGTATTCCTACATGTATTCTCACATTCATGTTATCCAGTCAGCTATATTGTTCATGCATATAAACCGTTTGCATTCAGCCTACCTCACTTTCATACCGGTACATTCAATCATACTGACACATTTGCATTATGGTGTTTTATACCATAGGTTTATAAACACGAGCTCCAGAGCATAAGTAGTATTCCTAATTTTATCATCCAGATTTAGCAGTGAGTTCTCATCATTCTAGGATGATATGATTATTTATTTCATTATTTCAGCTTAGTTTTTAGTGGATGGAGTTAGTTGGGGACATGTCCCATCAACTTCTTATTCAGACAGCTCAGTCAGTTAGAGGCTTTTGGACAAAATTCAGACTTTAGTATTTTCAGACATTTGCTTCAGTTTTGGTATTGTGATACTAAATTATTCGGATATGGTTTTATCAGATATTTTATTTAGTTTTGAACCTTATGGCATATTTTAGCCTACTATTTTTACATTTTATATTATGTTATACAGTGTAAAGGTACAGATATCAGTCATGGGTTAGCTTATGGTTCTTTAGGGTCATGAGCACAATATAGCATTACGGGTACCAAATTCGGAGAGTTACAATCTAGCAGAGTCAAAACTAGGGCTAAAGTGAGTCGAGTCTTCAACTCCTAAAAACTTTTTTCATAAGAATTTGACCACTGAAACTTGACTTTCTTCTAATTCAATCGAGACATGGGGGATGCAATAGGCACAACTCTACAATGGACCGCCTATAATAACTAGTCAAACCTAAGAAACTCCTAATATCTGATGGAGAGATGGGTCTGGCCCAGTTTCTCACTACTTCAGTCTTTTGAGGGTCAACTCTAATGCCATCATTGGAAATAATATGGCCAAGTAAGGATACGGATCTGAGCCAAAACTTGCTCTTACTAAATTTGGCGAATAACTGATGGGCTCTAAGAATCTGTAATAAAATTCAGAGATGGTTTGCATGATCATTTACACTACGGGAGTTGATGAGAATATCATCAATAAAGACTATAAAGAACATGTCCAAGTACTACTTGAACACTCTGTTAATCAATTCCATGAAAGTTGTTGGGGCATTCGTTAGTCCAAAAGACATAACTAGAAATTTGAAGTGACCATACCTAGTTCTGAAAGTTGTTTTCAGAATATCACATTCTATGACTCTAAGATAATAATAGCTAGATCTGAGGTCTATCTTAGAGAAATAACTGGCACCCTAAAGTTGGTTGAACAAGTCATCAATCCTGGGGAGTGGGTACTTATTTTTGACTATGACTCTGATGATAGTCGATGCATATTCTAAGAGAACCATCTTTCTTACACATGAAAAGGAATAGAGCACCCCATGGGGAAATACTGGTCCTGATAAATCCCTTAACTAAGAGATCTTTCAACTCCCTAAGCTCAGCAGGAGCCATTTTGTAAGGCGGAATAGAGATAGGCTGGGTATCTAGAAAGAGATCTATTTCAAACTCAAGTTCCCTTTAGAGAGGAACTCCGAGAAGATCTTCAAGGAACATATTTGGAAATTCCCTTATTACTAAAACTGACACGAGACTTGGAGTCTCAGAATTAGAGTCTTTGACTCAATTATAATGGTATATTTACCCCTTGGATATCATATTCTCACTCTAAGATATGACACAATCTAATCCCTAAGCGCTGAAGTACGACCCCCTATTCAATAACTGGTTCATTAGGAAACTGAAACTGAATGACCCTATTTATGCAGTCAACTGAAGCATAGCATTAGTGGAGCCAATTCATGCCAACAATGAAGTCAAAATCAGTCATCTCCAACTCTACAAGATCTTCAGAAGTGATTTTCTGGGATACTATAATCGAAAAATTTTTGTACACCTATCTATATGTGACAGATTTACCCACTAGGGTAGACACTCAAAAAGGCTCTACAAAAGTTTTATGACTGACAATAAAATTGACAGTTATATAGGGGTTACAAAAGAAAGTAAATCTCAGGGATCTAACAAAGCATAAACCTAAAGATGAAAGACCTGTAACGTAACCGTAACCATATTAGGAGAGCTTTCCTGATCATGATAGGACTGGAGTGCATACAATCTATTTGGCACTGACCACTGGTTGCACTAGATGCAGAACCCTGCTGGGTCAGGCGATCAGATGGAACTCGAGGATGATTAGACTGGCCCTGCTGACCACTTTTTAGGTAATCCCTGACTCTATGGCCTGGATTTCCACACCTAAAACAAGTATCACTCCCAGCTCTACACATACCATGATGATTCGTACCACATTTCTAGCAAAAAAGATTAGTACAACCGTTGTTCACACTACCCTGGGACCTGGAGACTGGCCCTCTATCCTGGTTGTCAATTGGATCTTTGGCACTTCACACTAGCAGAAGATGGAGCTAGGGCTAAAAAATTCTAATGGAACTAAGAACAGTTACCACCCTCTGACCTAGGCTGAGAAAAATTAAAGCTACCTGTGCTGGCCCTCTTATTCTCTCTCTGTCTCCTTAAGATTTTGTTTCTTAACCTGTTGAGCATGGACCATAAGCCTAGATATGTTTGTCTCCTTAATCAAAATAGCAATTCTACACTCCTTGACCACACTACCAGATATATAAGACCCGAACTTACTTATTCTAGACCTATTATCATCCACTATTGATGGAGCATACCTCGCTAACTAAGTGAACTTGAGAAAGAATTCCTTCATACTCATATTACCCTACTTCAAATTAATAAACTCCAAAAACATAGATTCTCTCAATTCTAAAGGAAAAAACCTATCTAAAAAGGTAGTTGCAAAATCCTTCCTCTCTACAAGCCCTGCTTCTGCGCCCCTATCATCTTTTTACTGCTTATATCATGTATGAGCTATATCTTGTAACTGGTATGCAACTAACTTTGCACTCTCACTCAAAGTGACACCCATGATATCAGTCACCTTCTAAACCATATCATAAAACTCCTACGGATCCTCCTCAGACTTGGATCCCAAAAATAAATGAGGATTCATTCGGGTGAAGTCTCGAATCCTAGATGCAGTTGTATTTGCCACTGGATTAGCTGGGCGAATAGCCTGATGATTATTCTGAGTAGATACTAAATTATCTAAGGTAGTTAATATAGCTCTGAACTCGGCATAAGAGACGTGCTTATTTAAGGGATTTTCCTTAACAGGTGAAGGTGCAGACTGATTCCCATTTCTTCTTATGTTGTTTCTTTTAGGAAGTATTGTCTATAAATAAAAGGAAGAATGAGTCCAAAAATGAGTTTTAAATAGAGATCATGCTTATTTGAACAATATGAATACTAAAAAAATGAAAACTTTTCCTAAAATATCTTCTAGACTCCTGTCCATAAGAGTGGTGTGCTTCATACCCGTGCACAAGACTCTACTAAATACTCTTTTCAAACTCTCCAGGACACTGTATAACCTTAGGCTTTGATACTATGTTTTTCCATGAACCGAGGCTACCCCCTAGTCGAGACAACGGTGCTTATGGTCACAAGTGACCATAAGCTAACCCATGGCTTGTACCTACTACAAGCACTAAATAATATACTAATAATGAACATGTTCAAAAACAACTGAATAATACCATAAGGTTCAAATATTAAAAATACAATTTAAATTATAAGACTGAACGTCTGATGCCATACTGAAAAGAATGATCAAAAAACAAATAAACTGACTAACTGTCTGAATGACTGAAAATATCTGAAAGCCTCTAACTGACTAAATAGTTGATGGGACAGACCCCAACTAACTCCAAACTGAACTAACTAAAATTAAATAAAAATATTGAAATAACATAATAGGCCCTCGACATATGATGACTAACTATAACTGCTGATGCTGATAAAATGAACTGTCTTAGCACGGTCAGGAAATTGAGCGTCCGAACCTATGATATTAAAAATCATAGCACAAAGTAGAGCATGCAATTAGCACTTTGAATGCACTGGTATATGAGATGAGATTAGGCTAAAATGCATAGGATCGTGTGTATGAGATAATGGCTGAATAACATGAGAAATAATTGATAAAATGGGTAAAAGCTGTAAAATCTGAGAATGCATGACAAAGCATATAACATGATTATGAAATAGTCTGTAAATTGAAATACTAAAATCTGATAACCGAATAACTGATGTTTGATACGCCCAAATTACAACGCTATTTAGAAAGTGTAAGCGATTGTTGTCAAATATAGAACTCAACTAGGTTAGGGTCGAATTCCATAGGGAGTATTGTCCAAACTAAGTGTTATGGTTGTTAATAGACTGTTGATCAAGGGCTCCAAATAAAGGAGGGTTTTGAATTGTTAACAGTATTTAAATAGTTGTAATGAGTAGCGTTCCAACTAGCGAGTTTTATTTCAGGTATTAACTCAATAAGAATAAACAAACTAGAGTTATGTTCACCAAGATATTCAAGCAGACGGGGTCGTGAATTATCTTAAATTCCCAATTTACAACTTCTATTGCAAGAGTTATTGAATTCTAGAGTTCACCCATTTGTTTCTCAACCTAAATGGATAATTTATCCTTTAATTCTTTTGAACTTAAAGAGTGTTTTGATTTATTCAATTAGTATCTCATGTGGGTCAATCATTGTTGAGGTGTCAACCCATAACCCTAAGGTTAAATCCTTTAAATTTCATGTAAACTCCTTCTTTTCCCAACATATACTTTTCTTCTCAGACAAGTAATGTTCTTGGGCTCACCCTTCAAGTTTGCAACCAAGAAAGGTCGTTAATGTGAAAAAGGGTTCATACAACCTTAATTATATATGGGAATTAAGCATTTTCAATACTATAATCAGCTATTCACATCAAGGCTCCCATAACCCTAGTTATAGAAATTTAGACACACATCTTAAGAGAAGAAGAAGAAGAAATCATTGTGTTTTTCATAAATGAATTAAGAGAATTACTTACAAAAATTACAAGAATTGTTCTTGAATCGTCAATGAAAAATATGAATAAAGAAAACTAGATCCAAAATTGTAGCTTCAGTCACAGTGAATAATACTTAAAATAAGGTTTTCTATATGGAAATATGATAAAAAGATACCTAAATAAAACCTAAACTGGGTATTTATATGTTCCCAGGTCCTGCGAATTTGAAATTTGAACACATTAAAGCCGCGTCAAGGTTGAAGTCACATTGATGTCCATTGGTAGACTGATGGTCCGTTATGTGGACCATCACTGAAGGTCCCAATTGGTCATTTTCTGGTTAGGTGGTGACGGTAAGGTTGGCGGACCGTCGGTAGTCTGACGGTCCATCGCATGGGTCGTCGCTTGATCTTCCAAAAAGTCATTCTCTATTTTATCTTAACGGATAAGTTGGTGGTCAATCAGGTATCCGACGGTCCATAACTTGGAACGTCGTAGGAGTTACTCATTTTTTCCTTTTTGCTTAACTCTGACAGTCGCCCTGGCAATCCGTCGCATGCTGACGGTCCGCCAGTTAACCATCAGTGGACTTTCTTCTTCAGCTAACTCCTTGACCTGAAAACACTAAAATCCAATATTAAATAAAACATCAGTTGCTTAAAAATGCACCATTATCCCTTGAAAAAGATGTAAAATGTTCCGTCAAAATCCGGAACATGAACACCCTCAACTTAAGAAAATTACTTATCCTCAAGCAACTCAGCACCAAACTGCATACATGAACAACACAATAACAGGCAATTGACTACTGAACTAGATTTCACACAGCCATTCACTTGCCTTTTCACTCATAAGAGCTCAACACATGAGGATCTACAACTGGCATTATTTATAATTCAGCACATGCACACAAACATAGATACAAAAAGATGCTAAAGGAAAAGACACTTTCATAAATAACAACAACAACAGATATTTACATCAGAATTACTTAGGAAAAGGAAATACAACCTAGACATGTAGATTCTACGGGAGAAAAGAATACAGGCAATAAAAACACCCGTGGTACAAGTATACCCACCCCCATGAAAAACAAAATGTGTTGTCCTCAATGTATATAAGTAAAGTACAAAGAAGGGGAATACTTGTAAAGGCTCTTACTCAGATTAGGCATCAGTAAAATATGGTGAGGCTCCTGTGGCCTCACCTGCAACAATGTTGACCCCTATGATGGTAGGGGTACTCACAATATCTTCCTCTAAAATTAAAGGTATGTCAACATGAGCTGGGTCTTCAATGGGCCCCCTAGCTGGGGCAGAACTAGTGGAAACTCTTGCAATTTTATCGATAAGATTCTTCTGTCTCTTCTCTTTATCTCGCTTCAATCTTTTCAAAGATCTCCTTATGTTTTGCTCTTCTTTCTATTCTGGTGTCATCGCTTCTCTTCTTTTTCTTTTTGCATCTTTCTTAGCACCATTTTAGTCTACTTAGTTTCCTTTATCCTTTTGTGGCATCCCCATAAAATTAACAATACCTTTATTTTCATCCCTTATCACTAGAGCATGGTCAAAAGTAGGCTGTTGGGACTTTTGGCTTTTTAGCACTGATATGTCCGCCTGTTTTTTGAATTTTCCATGAATTTAGCAAGACCTGGAATAGATATCACATCTAGCCTTTTTTTGATACGCTCTTCTATATGGTCCATCCTAGTCTGAATATTTTAAAATAGATGAATTGACTCAGCTACAATTTGACCAACAAAAGTCTTGAATTGTTAAGCCCATATGTCTAGCTGCTTCTTACACTTCTTCTACAGCTTAAAAGACTTGGCAAAATTTTCTTGTGTCAATATGTACTTCGAATAATCTATCCCATCCATTCGCAGCATAGATTTTGATCCTGCAGATGTACTAGGCGGCACATAATCAGGCGACACATAAGTAGTGATAGTCAATGGCATACAAGTGGGAATTTCAGAAGTATCGAGGGCTGGCGCTGATTGTGTCTGGTAGGCCGGAGGTTTATTGACTCCCATTTCAAACTTTGAGTCCACTTTTGATTTCCCAATGTCCTGCCTATGTGTAGTACAAACTTCATTATCAAATCCTCAAATCAGAGTCACATTGTCCTGCCTGCATAACTCCATGATTAAACATGAGAACGGTATTATGCTTACAAATTTGAGTGCCCTCATAAATATTTCATCAACAATGATTTGGACAAAATTAATCTTCAGTCCTAAAATCAAACTAGCCACCAGCACAGCCCTGTGACTATCCAAATTGGCATTACCCCCTGTTGTCATCAACCTCAATTGAAAAATGGCCCACCAGAACTTAGCTCAGAAGTTAAAGGAGAATTTAACAATGTGTTCTTATGGGTTGGTTTCCCAGGAGGGGTTGCCATCATCAGCAAGTAGCCCATACAACCAAGGCCTTTGAGTGGATGCTGAGGTCAGATGATACTCAATATCAGGAATTGCAGTCGGTGCTTTATAGTCAGGCCCAAATAATATCTTGTTGATTGTTCAAGCCAAAATATCCATGTTAACTCCTCTCACCAGAACTGATTCTCTATTAGGAAATTATGAATTCTTTGAGCCCTTGGGATAATCTTTCTCTGCCAGTACCAAGTAATTAGCGAAAAAATTCCTTACAAGATTCGGTTGATATGAACCAAAAGTCTTGCTCATCCAGGCTTACTCATACTATTTGAATCACTACTCCAGCTCTGGATATTCATGCAGCTCAGTCGTCACTATTTGGTATTCTTTGAAGATTGTTCTCTTGATTGGCTTACTTGCCGTCGATTTAAGTCCATAAAGGAACTTATCCTTTTCTCCTTCAATTTTCCATCTGATTACCTTCCTCATTTGAAGATTCTTTCTCTTAATCATATTGGCCCTTTAAGGTTCCATCTTAACAGGGCCAATTCCTGCCTGAATAGGGTTAGGGTTAGATATATTGACCTCTTTCTCATTAAGGCTCGAACTGATGCTACTAGTGCTTTTCTCACTCTTCTCTTCAGACTGGGAGACTGTGGGGTGCCCTATCTCATTATTAAGTATTAAAGGCAGGTTTCTTCTCACTCCTTGCTAGCTCGCCTTTTCGCCTTTGTGCTCTACCACCATCTCTGGTTAAAGGAAGCTTTCTTTCTATATTTACTAAGAAAGGAACAAGGAATTAGTTTACAATACAAAAAATTCAAAAACAATAAAAATTTGGCTTGATGGAAGGTCTAACGGTCCGCCGGACTTACTTTCAGGCCTTAACGAGTATGCCCTACATCTTAGAGCCTTGCGACGGTTGGCCTAGAGGTCCATCGAGTTATTAATGGTTGAACAAGTCATCCATCGTAGCTTATCTAGTGAACATAAATCTTGGAATCTTTTCGATGGGCTACCTGATGGTCTGTCGCTGGTCCGATGATACGTCAAGGTAACCGTCAATATCCCTTTTCACTTTTACACTTCACTTTAACATTTTATTGAACAACTGGTGTGAATCTTCACATCTTAACATAAAAATGGCATTATTTAGTATTTAAGTACAACTTTTCTCATTTTCAGTACATGAGTTACTCATACTTCACCCAGAACGATGCACACCAGGGTTCGACTTTAAAATTTTAATTAGATAAAGCAACAACAAAATGAAATTTTCTTTAATAACCAACAACTTACTTACTCTATATTTATCAATTTAAGGGAGAAAAACAAGGTTGTGATCACACCTTAATGGTGTAGTAACTTCACTATTTGACTTGTAAATTCATAACAAAAGAAAATTCAAAGCCTTTATCAAAGATTGTTAAGTTGAGTTGTGATAAGAGGGAGAGAAGGATAGT
The DNA here is from genome assembly GCF_002878395.1 of Capsicum annuum. Classification (NCBI taxonomy): domain Eukaryota; kingdom Viridiplantae; phylum Streptophyta; class Magnoliopsida; order Solanales; family Solanaceae; genus Capsicum; species Capsicum annuum. Next base: position 78,794,628 of record NC_061121.1, read on the forward strand.
GTTATTTAAATAGGGTAGAAAAGGAAGAGAGAGAGTCCTAAGTGGAGATAACTGACACAGAGTACTTTGAATGCACAAGAATTTGAATAGTTTCAGGATTTGAAAGTGTGGCAACATATGAAACTCCTTATTTTTATGTTTTTTAAACTGTTTGGGTCAGATAGGGATAATTAAATAGGCCTTTAACTTAAACCAACTTGACCCGCCAGCTAAGGTTAGCTTGACAATTGACCTGAAGGTCTGTCAGTACTCTGTAGAAACTCATCAATCATGCTTCGCTATGACGGTCCGTCAGTGATGCGATGGTCCATCAAGAAATCCGCCAGTCCATTCTAGAAACTTTGTATTTGAGCTTAAGGTTGACAGAGGCCTTGACGGTCCATTGGTAGATTGACGGTCCATCAACTTGGCCGTCAAGCCTTATCCAAAATCTCCATATTTTCTATGGCTTTGACGGTTCCATTGACGGTTCATCGAGGCCTTGACGGTCCATCGTCCTTCCCATCACCCTCTTTCAACTAAAGAAAATACCCTCTTCTGTATTCTCAATCCTGCACACTTCACAAACATATCAAACGCACAAAAACAACAAATAAACTCTAACTATGGTTACAACAACACTTCGTGGGTTACTTCCCACTAGCGTCTAATTTATTGTCAAGGCGCGACTTGGTTATCTTGACTACATGAACTTCATTGAGATAGACAATAGAAAATAGCTTTTCATAATCGGTTGGACCAGCATAGGTCTTTACTCTTTGCCCATTAACTTTGAATAGACTTCCATCTTTACCTTCAAGTTCCACCACACCTAATGGAAACACTTGAGCTACCTTGAATGGCCCAGACCATCTTGATTTTAATTTTCCCAAAAAGAGCCTAAGTCGAGAGTTGAACAATAACACTCAATCGTCAGCTTAAAAATCTCTCTTCACTATTCTTTGGTCATAGTAATTCTTTATTCTTTCTTTTAACAGATCAACTCTTTCGTAAGCTCCCAGATCAAATCGTCCATCTCATTTGTTTGTCCCAACCTTAACTCAACTGTTTCTTTCGAGTTTATGTTCAGTCATTTAAGAGCCCACAAAGCCTTGTGCTCTAGTTCGACCAAAAGATGATAGGCTTTACCGTAGGCCAGCTGATATGGTGACATCCCAATAGGTGTCTTGAAAGCAGTTTGATATGCCCATAAGGTATCATCGAGATTTCGAGACCAATCTTTTTTGCTCACATTCTCTGTTTTAGCCAAAATTACTTTTATCTCTTAGTTCGAAACTTCCACTTGCCCACTAGTTTATGGGTGATATGGAGTAACAAAATTATGCTGCTTCACACCGTATTTCAACAAAGCAGCTCAGAACACTCGATTGTAAAACTTGATCCACCATCGCTTGTGATGGTACGTGGTACCCTAAAGCGAGAGAAGATAGTCTTTTTAAGAAATGCAACCACTCTCTTTCCTTCATTATCGTCCAAAGCGATAGCTTCAACCCATTTTGACATATAATCAATGGAAACCAATATGTATTTCAACCTATAAGAGCTCACAAAGAGCCTCGTGAAATTAATGCCCCATACATTGAACAACTCAACTTCCATTATTTTTGTCATAAGCGTCTCATGGTGCTTTAAGATTGAACCTTGTCTATGGCAATGGTCACATCTTTGCACAAACTCATAGGCATCCTTGAATAAGGTCGGCAAGTAATAACCTCTCTGCAACACTTTCCTCATAGTACGATCACCTGCATGGTGAGCCCAAACTGGAGAAGCATAGTTTCTAGGATATTCAACATGTCCACCTCTGGAATACACTGTCTGATAATATTATCCGTACACCACCGAAATAAATATGCCTCATCCTAGAATTAGTGTGTAAATTTATGTAGGAACTTCTTCCTTTGGTGAAAATATAAATTCTCTCAGATAACTTTACTTACCACATAATTTGCAAAGTCAGAATACCAAGGCACTCTTTCAAGCATAACATTTAGGACCTTCTCATTCAAAAATGTATTGTCAATTTCAAACTTATCCTCGGCTGCTTGATCATACTCAAGTCTGGACAGGTGATCCGCAACTTGACTTTTGCATCCTTTTCGATCTTTGACTTTGAAGTCAAACTTTTGAAGAAGCAGCATCCATCTAATTAACCTTAGATTCGCATCCTTCTTTGACATCAAATATCTCAAGGTAGTGTGGTCTGTATGAACCACCACCTTATTTCCCAATAAGTAAGCATGGAACTTCTCAAAAGCATAGACAACTGCGAGAAATTCCTACTCAGTAACAATGTAATTCTTCTGTGCCCCATTTAATGACTTGCTCGCATAATAAATGGGGTGGACCAATTTTACTTTCTTCTGGACAAGCACAGCACCCAGTGCTACTCCACTTGTGTCGCACATGATTTCAAAAGTCTTAGACCAGTCTGGAGCAACAATAATAGGGGTAGGAACAAGCTTCTCCTTAAGGCATTCAAATGCCTTCTTGCACTCCTCATTAAATACAAACTTAGCTTCCTTCTCCAGCAATTTGCATAGTGGATTAGCTATTTTGGAGAAGTCCTTAATAAATAGATGGTAGAATCCATCATGACACAAGAAACTATGCACTCCCTTTACAGAGATGGGAGGGGGTAATTTCTCTATCAACTCTACTTTCTCCCTGTAAACTTCGTTCCCTTTTTCAGAAATTTTGTGACCAAGAACAATGCCCTCCTTCACCATGAAGAGGCATTTTCTCAATTAACCACAAGATTAAATTCCTCTCACCTCCGCAATGATTTACTCAGATTCACTAAGCATAGTTCAAAAGAATCACCCACCACTAAAAAGTCATCCATAAACACCTCCAAGGTGCCCTCTACCATGTCGGAGAATATAGACATCATGCACCGTTGTTACGTGGAGGGTGCATTACATAAGCCAAATAGCATCTTCTTGAAAGCAAAAATACCATACGGTCAAGTGAACTTCATCTTCTCCTGATCCTCTAGAGCAATAAATATTTGGTTATAGCCCGAATACCCATCCAAAAAATAATACCAACCTCTTCCTTCCAGTCAATCAATCATTTGATCCATAAAAGGGATTGGGAAGTGATCCTTCAAAGTCCATGAGTTGAGCTTATGATAGTCCATACAAACTCTCCACCTAGTCATAGGTTTGAGGGGAATCAACTTATTTTTCTCATTCACCACTACGGTCATGCCCTCTTTCTTGGGCACGCATAGTAAAGGGCTTACCCACTTACTATCAGAAATTAAGTATAAAACTCCTGCGGCCAACTATTTAAGGATCTCCTTCTTAACCAAACCTTGCATTGGTGGATTAAGATGGCGTTGGTGCTCAATGTTATCAGAAATAGTCCATCCTATGTCCCTTTTATATTAGCTACGCACAGAGATAAGTGCCTCAACCTAGTGCTTACCTAAATTAGCAGCAATAATCATAGGAAAAGTGTTTCCACTTCCTAGAAACACGTACTACAAATGTCCTAGAAACTTCTTCAACTCTAATACTGGTGGTTTTTCGATAAATGGCTTAGCGAGAGATGTTGGTCAATATTTTAAATCTAAGTCCAGCTTCTTGGGAGCATATGAATAGGATTCCATTCCTATAAAAAATACACTATCTGTTCGTACTCCTCGATACCTTTACTATCAAAATTCATCAAGACTGTAGCCAGAGTTTTCCCAGCAAATTCTCCTCAATTGGAACCTCTTTTTTGTCCTTATAATAAATATTAACAATGGAAAATACACTTATGTCTTTTGGTTGCTTTATAGATTAGCACGCATCGAAGTAAACCACCTCATCATTAAGCCTGAATAGTAATCATTAGCCCTCAAATCAATAAGGACAGTCCCAGTTGCGAGGAAAGGTCTACCCAAGATTATGGGTACCTCAAAATCTATCTTGCAGTCCAAAATAACAAAATCTGTAGGAAATATAAAGCTGGCCACCTTTACTAGCACATCATACAATATCCTCACTTGCTGCTTAACAGACCTGTCCGCCATCACCAATCGTATATTTATGGGTGTAGGGTCCCCCGAACCCAGCCCCTTATAAACAATAAGTGTCATCAAGTAAATACCCACTCCAAGATCGCATAAGGCATTAGAAAAATCAAGTGACCCAATAGTATAAGGGATGGTGAATGCTCCTGGGTCAGCTTTCTTTTGTACCAAGGATCTTATCGATATGGCTCTATAATGGTAAAGATTATAAACTAATTTATAGCTAACTATTCTCTTCTTTGTCAAGAGATCCTTCATAAACTTTGTATATCCGAGCATCTGCTCTAGTGCCTCCACTAAAGGCACATTCACCGTCAACTGTTTCAATATTGCCATAAATTTTTTGAGCTTTGTGTTATCATCTTTCTTCTTCAGTCAACAAGGGAAGAGCGGCAGTGGTTTTTGAAGAGTAGTAACCACTGCCTCCTTCTTCTCTTTTTTTCCTTCCTCTAAATTATCAACCTGCTGATGGTTAAATGTATCCACATTACCATACAAATTCTCAGAATCTACTAGATGGGTTTCATCATCTTCTTTAATTATATTCTCAATCACATTTTTGCCCACAGAAGGGCCAGGTAATACTTTACCTCTTCGAGAGGTAAATGCTATGCAAGAGCTATTATTCTAAGGATTTTGCACTGTATCACTTGGTAATGTACCACTCTTTCTCTAATCAAATACTGCCAAGAGTTGGCTCATCTACTTCTCTAACTATTTGATAGAAGTTGAGTGCAAATTTACTAGTTGACTTATGGAAGATAAGTTACTCTTCATTGTCGTCACCCCAAAATTGGTCGCCTCAACTCCCTTTAATAGTTTCTCTATCATGTCCTCCATAGACATCTTTCCTGAATTAGTAGCCATATTATCCCAATTTTTAGGAGGTACATACAGTCCATTCCTATCATTTTTGTTCTTCCAACTCCCTTGGTCCCTATCTATGTAACCAGCCTTGTCATAATAGTTCTAACCTTAATTCCCTTTGCTATTGCCTTCGAAACCCCCTGATTATTTAGATAGTTCACCTCTTTCTCAGAATCATACTCATCTTTACCTTATGACCCAACATCTTGTACCTTCTCAGTCTTTCTAGATAATAAGTGTTTAGTAAGCAGATCCATCAAGGTTTTTATATACGCTATATCCTGGTCACATTCCTCCTCTTTTTGTTGTTGTTCCGTAGACATACCACTAGAAATAGTAAGGCTTGCTACCACAGAATCCCTGATATGCCAAGCTCTACTCATTTTAGTCAACTGCTCTAATATATCTGCCGCCTCAGTGAATGTAAGCTATATGAATGCTCCTCCTACAGCGTTGCCTATAATTGGTTTAGTTATAGAGTTTAAGGCTCTATAGAATGTCTCCATCAAATTCTCATCGGTCATCTTATGGTTTTGGCACTGCGTAAGCTTCTTCTTGAATCACATCCAAGTCTCATGTAATGCCTCATTCGGTAACTTTATGAAGTTGCTAAACTAGTCCCTCAACTGTAACATCCTGAAGGGTGGAAAGAACCTTTCTAGGAAAGCTCCTTTCAGTTGCCTCTAGTTTCTTATCGAATTGGGTACCAACTCATTTATCTATATCGTTGCCTCCCCAGACAGAGACAATGGGAATAACCAAAGATGAATTGCATTTTGTCCAACACCTAAATTGTCAAAGGACTTGCAAATGTTGATGAAATTCACCAAATGCATATTCAGGTCGTCTCCTGGAAGTCCTCCAAACAACCCCTTGATATTGAGAAGCTGTATCATGGTTCTAGTGATATTATACTTCACCCCAGGTGCTAATGGTTATGGGATTATTGGTCAGGTCGCACCAGCAAGTTAGAGGTTTTCTCTATCTCTAGTTGCCCGATTTCTATTTGTAGGCACCTCTACAATCTCCACACACCTCCTATTTGTTGGGTTGATTATTTAATCATCCTCCAAATCCTCCTCATCAGGATTAGGGTCACGAGCTGGTTGACCATCATTCTGCTGATTGACCTGTGCACTAGCCAAGGCAACTAGTCTATCAACTTTTTGTTGTTCTTCCATTCTACCAATTATATGGGGTTCAGGATTGAAAGGTAATAGTGGTTCTCCTAAACTTATGGTGCATGGAACAAATAACAATAAGCCTGTAATGAACCAAAAATAACAAATAAAGGTAAAATTTGGGAAACTTGACCAAAGGTCAATTAACAATCACAAACTTAATTGACAACCGTATTCCCCGTCAACGGTGCAAAAATTTAATACGCCCAAATTACAACACTCGTTAGAAAGTTTTGAGCGGTCGCTGTCATATATAGAACCCAACTAGGTTGGGGTCAAATCCCATAGGGAATACTGTGCAAACTAAGTGGTATGGTTGTTAATAGACTGTTGATCGAAGGCTCTGAATAAAGGGGGTTTTGAATTGTTAACAGTATTTAAATGGTTATAATGATTAGCGTTCCAACTAGAGAGTTTTATTTCAAGTATTAATTCAATGAGAATAAAAAAACTATAGTTATGTTCACCAAGATGTTCAAGCAGACGGGGTCGTGAATTATCTTAAATTTCGAATTTACAACTTCCATTGCAAGAGTTATTAAATTCTAGAGTTCACCTATTTGTTTCTCAACCTAAATGGATAATTTACCCATTAATTCTTTCAAACTTATAGAGTGTTTTGATTTATTCAATTAGTCTCTCATGTGGGTCAATCTTTGTTGATGTATCAACCCATAACCCTAAGGTTAAAGCCTTTAGATTTTATGTAAACTCCTTCTTTTCCCGACATATACTTTTCTTCTCAGACAAGTAATATTCTTGGGCCCACCCTTCAAGTTTGCAACCAAGAAAGGTCGTTAATGTGAAGAAGGGATTATAAAACTTCAATTATATATGGGAATTAAGCATTTTCACTACCCCAATCAGCTATTCACATCAAAGCTCCCATAACCTTAGTTATAGGAGTTTAGACACACATCTTAAGAGAAGAAGAAGAAGAAATCACTGTGTTTTTCATAAATGAATTAAGAGAATTACTTACAAAATTACAAGAGTTGTTCTTGAATGTTAAATGAAAAATATGAATAAAGAAAACTAGATCAACAATAGTAGCTTCAGTCACAGTGAATAATACTTGCAATAAGGTTTTCTAGATAGAAATATGATAAAAAGATACCTAAATAAACCCTAAACTGGGTATTTATATGTTCCCATGTCCTGTAAATTTGATATTTTAACTCATTAAAGCCACGTCAAGGCTGACGGTCATGTTAACGCCCATTAGTAGGCTGACGGTCCGTCGCTCGAACCATTTCTGAAGGTCTCAATTGGTCACTTTTTGGTTAAGTAGTGACGGTAAGGTTGGCGGACCGTCGCTAGTCTGACGGTCTGTCGCATGGGCCGTTGCTTAATCCTATAAAAATTTATTCTCTATTTCAGCCCAACGAACAAGTTGGTGGTCCGTTACTTGGACCGTCGTAGGAGTTACTCGTTTGTTCCTTTTTGCTTAACTCTGACGGTCACCCTGGCGATCCATCGCATGGCTGATGATCCGCTAGTTCAACCGCCAGTGGCCTTTTTCTGCTACTCTTGCAAGTTTCTTCTTCAGCTAACTCCTTGAACTAAAAACACTAAAATCCAGTATTAAATACAACATCAGCTGCTTAAAAACGCACAATTATCCCTTGAAAAAAATGGAAAATATTCTGCTAAAAGCTAGAACATCAATGTACTGTATGATATGATCAAGCAAAATTAAACTCAAATCTTTACTGAATACTAAAGTGAGACTGTGGGAGGTATCATCTAAATAACATGCCCCAACCTGAGATAATCAGGTTCCAACCTGTAACCCTAGTTGGAAGGGTATTAGTACGATGCCACGGGTACTCAAACGGGCTGTTTGGATCTACTAAACTAATATCCCAAGGGACTAATGAGTCACCCTAATCTGGCAGATGCTCTAATGAGATATGTGTTACCCTTAATTAGTAGGTACACTTTATCAACGCTTAACTGGCAGGTCGATATCTCTAACCTACGTTGGCTATGTAGTTTTGGAACTAAGGGGCTGCTACTAAAGGTCACACCCTCTATTGGTAGGTGAGCCCCCATCTCTGGATTCGGTCGGTGCTAAATCCTACTCCTAACTGAATGACATTGATTACTGGACTGAACTAAGTTTAACTGAGCAAACAACTTATCATGATAACTAACTGAATGACAATGCTCATGGTTTATCTAATATTATTCTGAAGATACTGAAATTATGTAAACAACTAAGTATCGGGTGTTCATAACCCTCCAGTAATGAATGAAAATAATGATAAGGACATATGAATCTTTAAAAACCATAATAAGGGACCATTGCTCAAACCCCAACATTTAGACATTTCATTAAACATGTGAGAGTCATGAATTTAAGCATGGAAATGGGTAAAACATGTGATTAAAAACATAGTTACAATACTAAAACCATGAATTAGGGATTTAAGATGAGTATTTAAATACTCAAATCATACAAGGGCTCATTCCATTGAAAAACACTTGTAACATAACTTTTAATCAAAATCAATAACAACTTCATGGAGACAATTCATCATAAATATGTAAAAACTCATAATTTCCTATCAAAAGAGGATTCTTGGACTCCATGGGTAAAAAGGGCCTATAGATGAATTATGCATACCTTAATCCTTAAGCTTGAAAAAGAAACACACTCTTGATGATTTTATTGAAAGTTCTTGGATTTAGGAACTTGATTTCTTAGTTTTCTTGAAGGGAAGGTAATTTAATTTGATGAACCTGGGAGATGGTTAAGCTTTCTTTGAAAGGAGAATTGGGGAAAATGGGCATATAATTCCCTAACCGACGTTTTAATTCATATTTTTATGAATTGGATTGAGGTAAAAATACATAACTTCCCCTCAACAAGTTGAATATGAAACTAGAATACAGATTGAAAGGCCACCACAATGTGATGAAGAGCCCATTGCTATACCTACTGCGATGCACCACTATCGCGGTGAGGTTTTGGAATCAAAATCCAAACACTACCCAATACTTGTCCAAAAAATTTGAAACTTCTCTGAGACATGCTTCTTACACCCCTAAACATGAATTAACTCAAAAACCTACGTATCAGGGTCGGGAAGATCTATTTAAAATTCCTCAAAGTTAAGATGCCAAAAATATAACTAAGTCCCTAACACTTAGTGAAATTTTCAAGCCGTAAGCCTCTTATGCATGTAACTAAGAGCTGAACTGCTAAGAAAAGTATGGGTATTACAATTTCATGGAGCTTTAGAAAATTAAGGTTGAATATTCAAATAAGCTTGTTTAATCATAGACTTACCACCGTGCACCATTCTCTTTAATGTATGTAGAATTGAGTCGCGGATTAGATGATGTGGCATTAAAATCCTCATATTATTTGTAATTTTTCTCACCACCCAAGCTACATTCTTAGGATTAATCATTATCTATAAGCATCTATATTTAATATATTGATAGTGCACCTACTTGATCCATATAATATCTTTCTTTATTAAGATATCCCAAATATGCTTCAAGATAGCTACTTTATTCCATACTTTAAGGTAAATGACACTTAACAGCTTGTTGATCCTGGCTGGCAAATCTTGTCCCAAGCAGCTAAAGCCTTCTTTGACAATTTACCTTTACTAGTCCACAAAAAGTTTCTACATGCTGCTTCTAACATTTTGATCACTCTCTTAAATAAGACATAGATTTATGCCCAGTAGCTTTGCATACCAAACATCACAGCTTTGGTGAGTTGTAATCTACCAGAATAAGATAATAACCTAGTTGATCAACATCTAATATTATTAGTAAACTTCCCAACCAAGGGAAAATATTATAAGATAGTCAATTTCTTGGTAGACAAAGAAACACCCAAGTACATAAATGGCAAGGACCCTTTCAAATACCCCAAGGCTTGCCATATGTCAATTTTTACTTTGTATTTTATGCCTTCCATATAAATAGAGCTCCTCTCAGTATTAGCCTTCAAACTAGATACAAAAGAGAATTTTTAGAAGGTCTCTTACAATAGAGCAATCAATTCATATCGTCTCTAAAATCAATAAATCATCAACAAAACATATGTGTTTCAACCCAAGTCTTTTGCATCTTGGGTGGACTTAGAACCATTTCTGAAGTGATTCATTTCTCGGTATAAGTACTCCATAGATATTACAAAGAGGTTTGTGGATATAAAAACACCCAAAAACATGGAATGGTAGTTGTTGTTATAGGCAAACTTTACTAAAGGTAAAAGTAGACCATAGTGGCCACTAAAGTCAATTGCACATGCATAATGCATATCCTCCAATACTTGAATAGACTACACAAACTGATCATCTATCTAAGGGTGAAAATATTTACTCATTCCCAATTGAGTACCCAACTCTCATTGCATGGAACTCTAAAATAGAAAAATGAACTGATTATCTCTACCTAAAATGGTAGAAATGGCCACACCATGTAGCCAAAGTGTAGGTCTTCACTAATTTTTCTGTATTATAGTTCACCTTCAATAGAATAGAAAAATCTAATTGGTCAATCTATCCATAATAATCTAAATAATGTCAAACTTCCCCAAATTCTAAAGCAAACCAACCACAAAGTCCATAGTATTGTGTTCCTACTTCTACTCTAGTATAGGCATCCTCTGAGTTAAGCCACCCAATCTATGATGCCATACTTCACTTGCTGATAAACCAAATACTTAGCCATGAAATCGATAATATCTCTCTTCATAACATGCCACTAATAGTTTTGTTAGAGGTCATGATACATCTTTATTGCATCCACTGTGAACCTTCTATGATAAGTCTAGTCAAGTCACCCACTCTATGGCCACAAATTCGACCCTTGATCCTTAAAACGCCCTTCGAATCAAAAGTTGCTTCCTTATCTTCACTACTCAATACTATATCCAAAATAATAAAAACTTCCCATCCCTAAATTATTTTCCCTTAATTTGCTCCAATAATAATGATCATACATTAACACAAGCAAAAACTTTACTCAACTCTGAACTATCAAGTCTCATAAAGTTATTGGCCAAATATTTAATATTTATGGCCAAAGGTCTCTCCAAGGATACTAATAAAGTAAGATTACACATGCTCACTACCTTTCTACATAAGACGTCTATCACTATATTGGCCTTGCCTGAATGATAAAGAATAGTCAAGTCATAATCCTTCAACAACTCCAACCACCTTTATAAACTCCAATTCAAGTCATTCTGGCTGAAAATATATTGAAGATTGTAATGATAACTTCTCACAATGAATACTATTCAAGTAATGCTGCCATGACTTCAAAACAAATACTATTGCCACTAACACCAAGTCATGAGTAGGGTAGTTCTTCTCATGGGTCTTTAACTACCTTGCATGAACACACCACCAATTCCTATTTTTAAAGCACATAATACACGATGAAGATATCACCTTTTAAGAAAGTCTAAGATTGGAGCTAAATTCAACAAGATCTTAAGCAAACTCTCCTTGTACATATTCAACAACTAAATGAAATATATTTTTAAGTCAATCTAGTAAAAAAATGCTATAGAAGAGAAGATCTAAATGAATCATCTAGAGTATCTAGCTAATCTAATAAAATATAGAATCTTAATAGGTAAAGTAGGCCTAGACCAATCCTGAACCACCTCTACTTTTGCCAGAACTACCATAATATCATCCTTAGCTAGCACATGCCTAAGAAAGACACAAAACTCAACTAAAACTCACACTTTAAGTTACTAAAACTCACACTTTAGGAACTTATCATATAAATTCTCATTTCTCAATCTCTGAAGTATAATCCTTAAATATTTCACATAATCTGCATTATCTTTGGAATACACAAAGAAATCATCAATGAACTCAAACACAAAGGAATTAGGATAAGGAAGAAACACTCTATTTGTGAACTCCATAAATTCCACCATAGCATCAGTCAACCCAAATAACATTACTAAAAACTCATAATGACCAAACATCTTCAACTGATCTCAAGTCAATCTTTAAAAATATCAAAACATCCTAAATTGATAAAATAAATAACTAATAGATGAAAGAGGATATTCTTGAAATTCACCTTGTTCCAATTGTTGATAGTGGATATGTATATATAGACCTATCCTTCTTATTAGCAAACAACATCAAAGTATCCTAAGGTGATACACTAGGTCAAATGAATCTATTACTCAAAATAAATTATAAGTGGTCCTTTAATTCCTTCAACTTTACCAAAGTCATGTATAAGAAGGATTAGAAATATGCTTACTTCCAAAATCCAAGTTAATATAAAAATCAATATCTTTATCTAGAAACACACCGAATAAATCAAAAGGAAATACATCTATAAACTCCTTAAATACCCTTATAGACTCCAAAAGGGGTGTCTCGTCACTAATGTTATGTACATAAGGTAAATAAGAGAGACGCCTCTTCTCTACCATCCTCTAAGCCTGAAGAAATAATATTGCCCCATAGGATATATACCTGGGGTACCCTTGACACACCTAACATTAATAAGTCAACTGTCTTTCCATGAAAATCCAAGATAAAATGATATCGAGAGAACCAATCCATATCCAAAATAATATTAAATCTAACCATATCTAGAAATTAAATCTACCTAACTATCATACCCTAAAAAATTCACATTGTAAGATTGGTACACCCGATCCAGTACTAAAGAATCACCTACTATAGTAGAAAAATTAATAGGAACATTAAGAAAATCACATATTATATCAGTATCCTATGCAAAGTATGAAGAACCCTATGAATAAGAAGATCCAAGATCAAATAATATTAAAGTAGGCAGATGGAAAATAATGTCAGTACTTGTAATAACTACATTAGAGACTTCTACCTTAGGCCTACCCAAGAATGCATAAAATAGTCTATGTCCTCTCTCAGACTAATCAACTCTACGATCATCCTTATGAACTAATTATACTCTAACCCCAAACAACCTAAGAATAACCCCTACTAATTTAAACACCATCTCTAGCTGGTAATGTTAGTGTCAAATAAGTCTACATCTAAGAATTGTAATGACCTATTTTGTTATTATTAAAATATCTTTAATAAAAAATATAAGAATTTAAATTTATAACAGATTTGAATTTGGATTCAGAATAATGAGTAATTTTTTTTAATAATCATTGATAGAATAGAGTTAAGAGAAGTATATGTGAATTGATGAATCCCACCTCAGTGGGCCATTTCCCATTATAGAAAGCCTATTATAGTGAGAATACTACCACTACAGTGAAATCTATGAACCAAAATTCCAAATTTAGGTTACTTTTATAAATCCAATTTATATTCGATAAGGGATCCTCTTATAAGAATGAACCTAGGTTATTGCTAAGATAAAACACCAAGAATATATAGAACAAACTCTGAAGGAGTGTAATTCCATCATCCTCCTCATCAATTATCCATTGGCATCTTTTGATCAGGAATAAGAAACAAGGTTTCATGCATCCTATGGAATCATTTTGGCTTGAGGTAGGTTATTGTTTATTGAGTAGTGGACTTGGATTAGTCAATCACATAAACTATGTAGAACTAATGGGAGTAAGCACGATTAGGGCATCAGGCATGGTGTTCAGATGGATAATACCTACAATAAAATAAGAGATATTACTTGTGGACACACACATATGTATATATGTATATGTATATATATACGCACACACACATGTACATACATACTTGCAGTTATTGTTATGTGTTCATATTTGAATAAGACTAACTTGACTAATGATGAAAGATTATATGCTAATGCAACTACTAAGCCTAGCTAAAGGTATATGAATTAGAAGGAATCATGCGTATGACAAACCTAATTACAGGTATTCTTGATTATGTGTTCACCTTGAGGTAATTTGTTCTTATGATAAAGATATGAGGTATGAAGTAGTACCATAACATAGTTGTCCTAAGAGAAAACATGACTAGTGTTAAAATTTGATTTGTAGTAAAAGGCGGATAAACTAAAGTTGGTATTATGCATTTAATGTTGGCAAAATGTCAGATAAATAGCTAATGATGTGGTATTCGTGAATGAGATAATGATATTAATGATGGGTACTGGATTCAATAGTTCTTGGCATTATTAATTGTTATTGAGTAATTAAGAGGAACTTATGTATGTTTGTATGGATTTAGACTTAATTTAATCTTATGTATGTATTGTGAATGATAACCATGTTGATTAATCTTATTACATAGCCTGTAATTAAATATTTGTTTATCTTGACAATGCTTGTATGAACAAACTATACAATTATTTAAAGTCTATCTTTAAATGACTTATGATTATTAAGTGCACTTATTATATTTTGTGTACTTGTTGTACTCTCTTGAGAGATGAGTGAGATGAGAACATACTAAGATATGTTGATAATGTTAAGAATTATGCTATAGCCGAGTAGCTCGAGTCCAATATGAGCATACAGAAAAGAGGATATGTATAATATCTTATTAGATAGTTGAATATAAGAACATACTAAGATATATTGAAAGAGGTTGAGAAAATACATACTATTCTATTGTTGAGTTGGTCGAGTCTGATGTGTGCTTATGGATGAGAAGTCATGTTATAGAGTGGGTACTACACAGGTATGGTATATTGACATTAAGTTGTCCCTTGTAGGTAATGACTTCTTAGGTAAAGTAAGACCCTATAGTATGTATGTACAGATAAGTGACAGTGGTGAGTTATGATATAACATAGAGTGAGACTGATGAGATACTAAACTATACACCTACAAGATCTATATAGATACAAATTCATATTGTGATATGATTGCATTATATGTGAAGAGCTCAAAATAATTTATTATTTATATTGGGTGACTTATATGTCTATATTTGATGGCAGTTGATATGGCTGGTTATTTGGCTACCACATATTTATGGGAACTATTTGAGTTCCTGTGCTACTAAATAACTTGATTTATGTGAATCTTTCCTCGATTGGGTGGTAAGTTCTTCATAGTTCCTTGTTTGTAAGAACAAATGTAGGTACTATTACGCCTTGTTGTTGGGTTGATTTAGGTTATGGATGAGGAATCAATTAAATGAATTTAATAATCATGAACTATCTTCTTTATCCAAATAGTCTTACAACATTCTCAACCCATCAGAAATGAATTTTATATATAAATATGAATGTGATACTCATATTTCTATATTAATATTTTGCATCAAAAAATCAATAAAAGGTCAATCCCAAGCCCCTACAGGAAAAATAGAAAATTTATAAAAACATAATTTTATCCATAATTTAAGGAGTTTAAATTTGAAATTTCATAATAATGGAGTTCAATTACACTGTAAAATCATTAAAAATCTATTCTTTAACTTTACTAGGAAAACCTCAAAATTTCAAGTTGAAAAAATAAGATTCGAAGGTAAAACATAAAATAATCATTGAAAATGTTAAAATAATGATTTAGAAAATTACCTTTAAAGAAATATCGCAAATTACTTTTTGAATCTCCCCAAAATAAGTTTCACAGATTTCAAAATTGACTTGCGGGGTTAGATGTTTGAAATGACGTTTTAAACTATCCAGGTACATTTTTCTTTGTGAACATGAAAGGCTTGACCTAGTACGATTTACCTAGAACACTACCTATCATAAATACAAGCCCACCATCATGAACTAGAGTAGTAACATTTTGATTGAGATTCAAACTAATCCTTCATGAATATGATCAACCTATTACAAACGCGAAGGCTAATACATAGCACCTACCAGAAATACATAAAGAAGACACCAAATAACAACTGGCAATAGATGAAGAACTTCTAACTTTCCTCAAACAGAACCTTGGAACTTTAATTTGGAACCCCGTGAACAAAAAAATATGCTACTAGACTAAAATTGATTCCAAACTCAATTGAATTATCTGATTCACCAACAGAGGTTGATAATGCCCAACTTAAATATCAATTCAAGTGTAAGGTGGTCATTATCAATGTAATTACCCAAAAAAAGTTGGGGTCAAATCCACGAGGAACAATGTGAATGGCGATTGAGTAAGATCAAAATTAAAGTTACTTACTAAGTTCAAACCTATGATATAAGGTAGTTTGGATGTTTTCAATATTTTCAAAGATATAATTAACCTTGAGCTTTTAAAGGAATAACTTGAGACTGAGAATGATTAGAGTGTAAACAATTAGGAACGGATCTTGGGACTATGCTTTCCTTGGGAAAAATTATGCACGGGAACGTGATAATTTGGTGCAAAATCTAATCATGATATGTGGTAGGCAAGGTTGAAAGTACTTATGGCTAGTTTGTCAACAATGTCTCAAAGATATCACTTATTGACCCTTTTGAGTACCTAACAAGTGTGTCAATTAAAGCTACCCAACACCTCAATTGGGTATCCCTATTTCTAGGATGATACCCATGGTATAGTCAACCTCATAATCACCCTTATGTCTAAGATAGTGAAAATTAGCAAACTACGCCCATAAATTATGCACTGTTGCCTTGCTTCCTACATCTCTCTTTCAAGGATGATAAGGATTCAAGAAGTTAACCCAAAACCCTCTTTTAAGGATGGTTTGAGCTTTCAAGAGTTTGGGATTTTCGCCCATCAAACCGATTTGGGTATTTGGGGATTTCACCCACAAATCCCAACCAATTTAATCAATAAATAGAAGAAACCATCACCAATAAACTAGCATATGCACAAATGAATCACAGTCCACACACAATTAAACTCTATTCTAACATAACCCCAACAGGTAGATCTAGTACATCATAAGGATAGTGAAAACAAATATACAAAGATGTCCATCAAAGTTATTCATAAAAAATAAAGAGAGGACAAACCGCACTTTAGACTCAAATGAATCTTCAATAGACAAAGCCAAATCTATACTTTAGAGTTCCTCTAATTAAATCTTGCCTTAAATTAGTGTTATTTTAAGCTCCAAGCTCAAAGAAATTACAAAAACCCTAAACTATGGGTGGGTGGTAGACTTGTGGAATGATGGTGGATTGATGAATTTAATCCTATAAAAGGAATTTGAGCTCAGCTAGGTGAAATTACATTTTCACCCCTGGGTCAATTTTTGCTCTAACACGATCGCAAAGGATTGATCGTGATCACACCTACTGCAATTGCGGAGGATTTATCATGATCACCATTGGTTGACTAGGTTGGCTGATCGTGATTACATCCCTCAGCCCGTGATTGCGGTAACTGAGTGCCAGATCCTGCTCCTATTTCAGCTTGTCCAGCTCTTGCACTTCTATTCCCTTTTTTATTCTTTTTAGCTCAAGGTTATACCTGTAAAATATAGGAATTAGTGCATTTATCCACAACTATGTCTCGCTATTACATTCAAATAATAGTAGTGTACACGAATGCTAAATGCAAATGAGTGGTAAACTCACCACTCATCAAGACCCCCAACTTAAAAACTTTGCTTGTCATCAAGTAACGCTACCTCTTACCATGAGACAATGTATATTTATGCCCAAATTAGATGACCCAAATGATCATGATAACTTCAACTTAGTTACTACCACCAATAGCTCTTCAAACCTAGGCAAGACTATTTTCACAACACCCCTCAACATAAAATGCAATTTTCAAGGATACAGAAGACTTCAAAGACCAATCACGCAACAATCACTAATACTCTAGAAGTGACTCACATTTGACTTCAACTATACTATACTTCTTTTGCCTTATTTTTTGGGAGATGACAAAATCACCCACCTTAACTTGTTCACATGCCGCCTCACAAGGAAGAAAATTTCACGCACAAAGTTATCAAATATGCAATAAAGAATTTAAATGTAAAACACACTCTCTCTCAAGAAATCTCGATGCTAATAAGTACCATGCCATAGGCTTACCCTTATTTTCAATCACCACTACAATAAAAATACTTGGTTGGAGATCACGAAGGGCTTTTTGAACTGTAACATAGGTTTGGGGTACGGTAGGATATTATTTAGAAAAAAAGTGACTATACCCTCCTTGATCATCTACGTTATACTTTTTATCCAACTTTTGACCATGGGCCACTTCTTTTGTTTTCACTCTTTAAACATGTGCCTACTTTTACTACCTTGATTCACCTATCTTTTGGAAAGCATCTTATTTTTACCTCTTTTCCTTATACATTTCATGATTTTCTTTTCTTTTTTGGGTCCCTTCTTTTTTCCTATTTATTTGTTCTCAAAATTTAGATCTTAGTCATTAACTTACAATCTTTTGGCCCAAAGTTACCTCTTCCAATCTTTACCATCCCCCAACCTAGGCTTTTAGCCTTAAGTTATATTTTTAAGTCCAAGGAGGATAGGGTTCAAATAGGGGATAAGAATTTAAAGGCTTACAACTTACAATGTGTTTGCCAAAGAAAGGTCCAAAGGCTCAACGTGGGTGACTAGGGATAACATCTATGTACGGTTAGGCGTTTTAGGCTAAAGTAGACTTCCAATGTCCCAAAGATGTCCTAAGATCATCTCCCCAACCAAGTACAATCAAAATTAGCCTTGAGATACTAATAAGGCAAGTTCTATATGGTACAAGTACACATGAGATTTAGACAAATAAGCTCACCACACATGGCATACAAATTTGCCAAGGAGGCTCAATTGCCCCTCCCACTAGAGACAAAAATGGTGTATCTACCAATTTTCATAAACCAAAAGTTTGGAATCACAGAAAGAGAAAAAGAATTGATCGCTCATGTCCATGCCCTTAAATTTTGAAAAAAAATTGATGGAGGGGGTTGTTTGCTTTGCATTTGCACCATGCATAATTTGCTAATCATGGCAACAACCCAAGCCTTGGTCTCACATTTTGGCTTCATATGGGCAAACCAAACATATGGTTACTCAAACTTTGCCAAATGTAAGAGTGTGATCCTAAAATCAAAATACCACAGGTACTCAGACTTCTCTTGCATTTGTGATTTCGGTGCCACAGGTACTCAAACTTCATCTACATCTTCTCAAAACCTAATCACGATATTTTTTCTTTAAGAATGATGCCACTCAATCTATCAAAGGGAAAGGCTCATCCAATATCATTATTAAAATAATTAGAAAACTAAACAATCAAAACAATCTTCTTCATAAAATTTCCATGTTTCACGTCAACTAAGATCAAGTATTGCAGCCCAATCATAAACTCACATAAGGGAAAGGCCACACACACCCAAATAAAAGACTTGTAGTGACCTTACTACATAATACAAAAGCATAAGAAAGATGAAAGGGCTCCCTGAAACAACATTGATAACAATGTTGAAAGTTGGGCATACTTGTGCGATTGCGGCATGACTAGTGCGGTCATGGTATCTGAGGCCATCTGTTCCTGTGTTTTGCCTTATTTTTCTGCATAGCTGTTGCATTTTTGAGCTTGGGTTTCCCTTCTTTTGGCCTACAACCTATCCAAAGCACCTACAAAACATAAAAAATATGTGACTTATTCAAAAGTGTATGGAGAAAACATAAAAACTATGGGTTGCCTCCCATCAAGTGCCTTATTTATTATCATCGCTTAACTTTATTCATCTTTCATTTATGTCTCCACTTGGAATACTTATATCTTTAGCCCAACTTTTGATGAAGACATCTCTTAAGGACTTTGGACAAATTCAAGGGCACAACAATACATGTTTTATCGTGCCACTTTGAAGACTTAAACCTTTTACCCAACTTCATATCAAATTTTTGAGTTGAATCCTTGGGAAAAGGTGGAATCATCAATAGGACACTAATTGTACATCGGCAATTGAGCTCCTTGGCCTTAGATAGTGGGGTTTGCATCGGTGCTTTTGGAACGTCAGACTCCAAAATGTAGGGATAGTGCTCATTTCCCTAAGATCCATCATTGGCTTAGGTGGATGGACTCACATCACATCCACTAAGCACAACATTGAAAAATAGTTCAAATGATGCCTATCCCTTAACTTCAGAATTGCATCCCTATTAGCATCCTCACCCTGAAATGGACTAGAGTCTTCATAAGATATTTACTTAGGTATTTTTTTGGTCTCTAGTACCACTTCTTCAACTTTGGCATCTTCAACTATATTATATTTGGTAGGTTAGGAAATCAATAAGGATTCTTTAGGATTGAGCTCATTTGGAAGAGTGGGAATATCCATGGTGTTTTAAAGATTAGCCTTCATTCCTACTCCTTATATCCTTTAGATTTCCTTTTTACATACCCCTATGTCTTGATGCATGAGTTGTATGTTATTCTCCATTGTTTCTACCCAAGCAAAGATATGTTGAAGTATTGCTTTAACACCATTGTATTCGGCATTTTTTTCTTCCTTTTTCTCACCATAAGACCTATCAAGCTTCTAAGAAGAACTAACATTTGGGCTAGCATAATGAGAGGAGGGGGCATTTGGAAAATCCCTCCAAAGTCTATCTAGACCATCACATAAGGAACAATCGTACTCCCTAGAGGATCTATGTGGCGCACACATCTTTTTTCAGAGAGTATATCTACAATCTTGCCAAAAATGGATTCCACCAAAATATGGACACAGATTATCAAGATAAGATTTCCAACCACTAAACTCACAGTCATTCCAAGATGCCATAGTAATGAATAAACAAAAATAAAACTTTACCTAACACAAAATACTGAAGAAAAGAACAAACAAATATTTACAAATTTAAACCTAAGCAAGCAAGCTAAGATTCCAAACTAACTCAATACGCCAAATTGTTCCCCGTCAATGGAGCCATTTTTGATAACTCTCCACTTACACGTCAATTTAAGTACAAGACAGTCGATGTTAATATAATTACCTAACAAGATTCGAGGTCAAATCCACGAGGAACAATGTGAGTGGTGATTGAGTAAGATCAAAATAAAAGTTAATTGCTAAGTTCAAACCTATGATACAAAGTAGTTTGGAGATTTTCAATATTTTCAAAGATATAATTAACCTTGAGATTCTAAAGGACTAACTTGAGACTAAGAGAGATTAGAGTGTAAACAATTAGGAACGGATCTTGGGAATATGCTTTCCTAGGGGAAAATTATGCATAAAAACGTGATAATTTGGTGGAAAATCTAACCGTGATGATGTGGTAGGCTATGTTGAAGTTCTTAAGGATAGAATGTCAATAAAGTCTCAAAGATATCATTGATTGAACCTTTTCGAGTACCTAACGAGTATGTCAATTAAAGTCACCCAACATCTCAATTGGGTATCCCTAATTCTAGGATGATACCCATGGTATAGTCAACCTCATAATGACCCTTATGTCTAAGATAACGAAAATTATAAAACTACACCCATAAATTATTTAATCTTGCCTTGGTTCCCACATCCTTATTTCAAGGATGATATGGGTTTGAAAAGTTCACCCAAACCCCTCTTTCAAGGATGGTTTAAGCTTTTAAGAGATTGGAATTTATACCCATCAAACCGATTTGGGTATTTGGGGCTTTCATCCACAAATACCAACCAATTTAATCAATCAATAGAAGAAACCATCACCAACAAACTAGCATATGCACAAATAAATCACAGCCCACACACAATTAAACTCTATTCTAACATAACCCCAAGAGGTAGATTTAGCACATCATAAGGATAATGAAAACACATATACCAAGATGTCCATCAAAGTTATTCATAAGAAAAATAAAGAGAGGACAAACCACACTTTAGACTCAAATGAATCTTCAATAGACAAAGCGAAATCTACACTTTAGAGTTCCTCTAATTAAATCTTGCCTCAAATTAGTGTAAATTTAAGCTCCAAGATCCAAGAAATTACAAAAATCCTAAACTAAGGATGGGTAGAAGACTTGTGGAATAATGGTGGATTGAAATATTTAATCCTATAAAAGGAATTTGAGCTCGGCCAAGTGAAATTACATTTTTACCCCTAGGTCAATTTTTATTCTAACGCAATCGCAGAGGATTGATCGTGATCATCATTGGTTGAATAGATTGACTAATCATGATCACGGACCTCATCCTATGATTGTGGTAACTCAGGGACAGATCCTACTCCTACTTCAGCTTGTCTAGCTCTTGCACTTCTATTCCCTTTTTTATCCTTTTTAGCTCAAGGTTGCTTCATTTCTTCTCAGCACTTGTTACACCTACAAAATATAGGAATTAGTGCATTTAAACAAAAATATGTCTCACTATTACATTAAAATAATAGTAGTGTGCATGAATGTTAAATGCAAATAAGTGGTAAACTTACTACTCATCAAAGGTCATTATCAGTGAATGTTAACCGAAGTCAACTCTATGCCAAAGTTTTCTAACTTTTCAAACAACTTCTAAAAATGCATCTAAATGCCTCACAACTTGAACTAAGAACACTACTAACCCAAAAATAGTATTTGGAGTTAACAAAACTAAATAAATTTGCATACAATGTCTAAAACTCCAAAATTGTTGATAGCCAATCCTACTACCCTCAAAACCTTTCAAAATAAAAGCTTTTATAAAATTTAATCAACTACCTCAAAAATTATGCTACCTAGTCCTACAAATCATAAATAACATAATATAACTTCAAAAAGGGGTAAAATAGTCAAAATGTATAAAAATCTAAAGTCACTTTATGGGTTTTTATAATCATGAAACTAATGGGGAAAAGAGGAAAATAAATATGATGCATATTTGTCCTACCTATATGCATATGTTGCTCTATCTAGATAGCTAGGACCCATGGTTGACTCGCTAGGTCCACGTACACCCTTCGAATCATCCTCGAGGGCCACAGAGTAAATAATAAATATCAACTCAGTCTGAATCCAATCATAAGGCAGTAGAGAGAGTTTCAATAATCTTAGTGCATCAATTAAATCACAACCTACAAATACACCCAAAGGTCATAAAGAAATAACTAATAAAACCATGTTAATATACATATGAAGGAGGAAAAGAAAACACAATAAATACCAGTATCAGTCCAACCCCATAAATATTAATAATACATCCTCACTTCTCAATTTATCCATAATAATTACCAATCAAAAACCTATGATAACTGCATATTAATGGGTAAATCAATGTACCAAGAACTCAAACATTGGGTGAATATAGCACAAAATCAAGGATCTCAGAAACCCAGTCCAAATAATTAATTAATTAGTTTTATTTTCTTTATAAGATACGAAACCCTTATAGGTATTTGTCATCTCACCAATATAGTATCCCTATATCTCCATTACTTTTATTACATGTAACTAACATATAAACACATCCAAAAAGAGTTTACAAAAGTCTCAACTTGCCTAAAAGTCAAAACAAAGCATTTCTCTTCTAAAGATCCTTCAAATGAGTCTAATCTAGTCAAACACAAATCCTACATAACAAAATGAAGTCATAACACCCATATTGTTATACATAAAATCTAGGAACAAAAAGTTAATACCGAGTCCACAAGGACAAAACTAGAATTATTAAAAGAATTAATTTAACTATAGCCTAAGGAGTTCAAATTCAAAAGTTTCATCAAAAATAGAGTTAAAGTCGATACTAAAATAATCAATTTATCATTCTTTAACTTATCCAAAAACTTTCAAATTTTTAATTTGAAAAACCAAGATCTGAAGATGAAATCATGAATAAAGTATTGGAAAGTATAAATCATACCCAATGAAGAAATCTTGAAAATTACCTTTTGAATCTCCCAAAAACGAATTTCCAAGATTCAAAAATCGAGTTAAGGAGTTTTGGATAAAAAAAGAAGTTCATAACTACCAGGTAAAATACTGCTTCAAAAATGTGGGACCCCATCGCATTTGCGATGATGTCTAACTTAGACTGATCATTTTCATGAGGGTAGGGTTGCATTCTTGGTGTAGAAATTAGACCCGACCCTAACCCGGGCTATTCCTTCAATGCGTTTGTGGATTCTTCTATGTGATTGTGAGGATCAAACCCAGTTGTTTGTCATGAACGCAAGAGGAACCTTACAAACACGATGAAAAATGGGTATGCACCAGTTCATAGAAAACTCAATTGAAGGAAACAATTGAAATTCTTCCAAATATATCACTAAATATGTTTAGAACCCCATTAACACTAACTGACCATGCTACTAGACTACACTCAATATTCTGGACTTAATGGAATCATCAAATTCTTAAATAGAGATCGTTATCAAAATATTCACTAAAGTCAACTCTAGATCATAAAATTTTAGCTTTCCAACCAACTAATTGAAATTATTTTGAATACCTCGATACCTGAACTAGTAGTCCTACTAAACAAAATTGTCATGACAGGTCTAACACAATTGACAAAATTTTTATATGATCTTTAAAATTCCAAATATTGATCAAAGTCAATTATTCTAACTCCAATGCCTTCAAAAATAAATATCCCTCAAAATATTCAACCAACCACCTTAGGAGACAAACCTCACACACCCATAGATTAAAAATATCATAATACAACCACGAAAAAACTAAAAAAGTCAAAAGTCAATAAGAGAATTGTTACACTCAACCTCTAACTGGATTTTATGAATGTTATGGTGTTGGTTCTTCAAAAGAACATTGAATCCTTATGATGACCATTTGTTCCTCTATCCTTATATAGCTTATTCCATATGGAACCGATTAGTCTGCCTTGTTTCATGCATTCTACAAACTGTGTTCTTCGAGAACATTCAATAAGAGAATTTATAGCTGAAATATGAAATTAATTTTAGGTCAACAAATGCTTTTAACATTTAAATTAAACTATCTTTTGAGTAAGGATCATATTTACTATAAGTCACAACATATTTCATAGCTTCTTATTTTCTCCCTCTTATATTATAAAAACTAACATATAATCCCCAATCTTCTTTAAGGAATCTATCTTTGTTAATGATAGTATACCTATTGATTAAATGAAAAATATTTAGTTCTTGATCTTCAGCCTATTGAGAGAGAAATTACTCATAATTTATTGGCCAAAAGCATACCAGTGTTGTTGTATACAATATATCATAATCCAAATCAACACATGAAGTTTTATTCTTTTTTACTTCTCTCCAGAAGCTTCCATATTTTTTTCCCTTAGTAATTCAAACTCAAACCTCAAGGTTGAAAGTTGTGAGTGCTTATCATTCCAGCAACTTCTTCTTGTCATAATATTTTGTTCTCTTAATCATTGATTTAACTATTTACCTGAGACATTTAATGTCAAATCAGCTTAGATATTATTCAATATTTTCAAGATGAACTATCTTGATCACATAATATGAAAATTATTTTAAGATTATTTTGAACAAGCAATTTTGTGAATGTCAAATTGCTAGTTACTAATAGATGAACATATGATCATTATGTAGAGGAATTTACTTAATATATCACATTATAGGTGAAGGAGCACATATTAAACTTTTTACTTTATTAAATTTAGGAGATTCATTCTCAAAATTAATTTATCTTGAGAACAAATAACATAAAATAATTCTTGAATAATATTCTAGTTCTTCAATATATGGCTAATATTCAATATTTTTATCTTTGATGTTGCAAAATTGCTCATATCGATTAATAAAATAATTTACTAGTAAATTGCAAGTTTATCATGATATGTACTATTTGCTTGATTAAGCTTCTATTTTATGACTTATACCAATAAACTTCTAGTTCATTATGTCATGTGATCTAATCATGCTAGGATAAATTTTCACATATGTGTTTCTTTTCATAGTAACTTGAAGATATTCAATCTTACAATTATTCTACCTCATTTGACGGGGGTTGTGATATCTTTACTAACTAAGAATATGTTCATATTTATAAGCATTACTAAATACTATAACATTCACCCCATGAAATGAATT
This sequence comes from Capsicum annuum, assembly GCF_002878395.1. Classification (NCBI taxonomy): domain Eukaryota; kingdom Viridiplantae; phylum Streptophyta; class Magnoliopsida; order Solanales; family Solanaceae; genus Capsicum; species Capsicum annuum. The sequence continues at coordinate 78,820,518 of NC_061121.1, forward strand.
TATATTAATGGTATTTATCAAAGGTTCTCATTCTTTAGGAATGGAACATAATTATCTGAACATGTCTTAGGCCTATTAAATTATGACAGCTTAGAACTTTTTATAAGATACTACTGCTTTAGGAACAAATCAAAGCATATATGTGATATAGAAAAAATTTCTCTAACACATATTTCAATTATACTAAAAACAAGCCAATGAAAATATCATCACTTCTGATAATTATAGGCATATCAATTTCAAAAACGATATGTCAGTTTATCCACTTATAACTACAGTGCTCTTCAAAAGCAAATTTGATTGCATCTAAGTTCATATGAGTGTAAAGTAGAGATTTTGAAGCAATATCACATAGTAACTTTCATTATCTTCAATTATTAAATTAATAGTGCTTATATTAAGTTCTCTACTTTGCAACTTTAATAACAAAGTTGGTCAACTTTTAGTGAAAAATAGATTCATGTCAAGCTATGAATTATTTTGTAGGCAGAACTCAATCTTCTCAAAAATGACTTCATAATAACAAAACACCTAGGCTTTTAACCATGAGAAGAATTTCTTCTTTTGATGTCATTAGACAAGGTACGATTAGGGGTACGAGTCATACCCCTTAGATACGAGTCGTATCCTTTTCTCCCTCCCCTATCATACCCTAGAAAGTATGGTAAGGTCAGTCACTATCCTAGTTATAAGTGAGCCTCCTACCAATTGTACCTTAAGTATGAGTCGTATCAAGACCAATTGTATTGAGTGATGCCTCAATCAAAAGTGGACTATTTTTGATACGAGTGACATGTACAAGTTAGTGAAAGAGTCATACCCTTTGGATATGACTTAAGGGTGTGTAGTCATACCCTAACCGGTGTAGGTGACCTATTATAAGCCTAGGTTACAAGTTAGGGTACACTCGTACCCTAAGATACAGTTTCTTAAGTGAGTCGTACCCCTGCATGGGCTCATTTTCTAGCTTTTAAGTAAGGGCTTTATGATCATTTTCTACACCAAAAACCCTAGGTCCCCTCACTATATAAGTTTTTGTAGCTTCCTAATCATTCATTTTGATGGATCAAACACCCTAAATACTCTCTCAAACTCATTTGTGAAGAATTAGAGGCTAGGGTTTCAAAGGTAATTTTGAAGGGGCAAAGTGAAGTCAAAACTCATGGTGAATCAAGTTGTATAAGGCATGTAACTCTTTACCTTGATAAATAAATCTAAACCTATGTATTTTACACTTGGATTAGAGTGGCTTATGGTTTGAGTCCCTAGTCCAATGAATGACTTGTGGTTCGAGTCCCTTGCCCAATGATATGGCTTGTGTAACACCTTACATATTTCTATGTGTGTAAACTCAAATTCCATGATTTATATTTGAATGCATGCTTCATGATCATTAGCCTTGTGTGAAGAGAGATTATAAGGTGGAAAAATGTCCATAAGAATCCCTTAGAGCAAAGTGAGCTAAGAATATTTGATTCGGCCAAACCTTAGTGTTCAATTCCTCAAGGGGAATCTTTGAAAGTAGATAACTTATTACCTATGTGGAATTTTTCAGCTTAAGATCCGTCAAATTGTAGATAATTAAATTAGCTTTGCAACGATACCAATTTCACCTTAATCTGATACCTGAGCAAATAGTTATGGCCATCCAAAGGTTATGCATCTCATGATAGTCGCAAAAAGTCACTGGAAAGGATGTTTGATTGGCCATGTGACACCCACTTGAAGGGTGTGCATTGTCCATATAACGCCCACCTAAAGAGTGTGCGATTGGCTATGCGTCGCATGGTGATTTTACAATGCTAAAAATGCTCTATTTTGACTTAAACCAAGGGCGTTGAAGTCTTTTCACACCTCTAAACTGTCCCTAATCACTCCTAAACACTATATGGGGTTTTTTAACACATTATTTCCACTCTCATCACCCCAATAGATTTATTCTGAAGTCACATGCCCCAGAACTATGTGCCACCATAGGTTAAAGTCCCAATATGGGTTAAGTATAGTGATCACTTTAGTTAAGGTTCTATTCTGATGGCAAGGGTAGAATAACTCTCTCCAACATGGGAAAGACGTTAGACTCCATGATAGCTCACACTGATTATGTTGGTTAGAAGAAATTCCCCAAGATATAATAAAATTAAAGCTTTTAGAACTAAATGTTATGGCTTACAAAGTTTATACTTATGCTTCATTACTCATGTTTACAATTTTGCAGTCTTTGTTTTATTCAAGCCCAAGGTGATTCATTTACACTTAGCATGCATTTATTTAAAAGTTTATGTGCATATTGAGTTAATGTTTTACTTATGAATTCACCTCCATATATTTAGTACATTACAGAGGTACTAATCCATATATACATCTATGTGCTACATTGTTTTGTTATATAGGTTTTGGAGCTTGATTCTCACAGTGTGATTGAGTATGGGCATCTCCACCCAAATCCCAACTTTTGGTGAGTCCTCATAGTTCGAGGACCTATTTTATCAGACTGTGATACTAATGAAGTGTTTTAGTTATTTGATTTATGTTAAGTTTGGGTCAGCTGGGGCTTGTCCTAGTGGCTTTCTAGTTAGAAGTAGAGCCTTGTCCGATTTTTTTCTATTTTAGATTTAGATGTTCTTGTTTTCAAGATTTCCAAGTTTAAAACTTTCAGTTAAAATATTAACACAGTTATCTTCAGATCTTATATATGTCGGCTTACTCTTTTTATAAGTTCCAAGTTAAGTAGGCTTAAAGGGGTTAGGTTAGGGCTATTCGTAGTCTTGAGCACTATGTGACGCCTAGGGTGTACTTCTGGGGCATTACAAACTTGGTATTATATCCAGTTTTTAAAGAGTTCTAGGAAGTCAGACAAGCTGTGTTACGTAGATTCTTGATCATGGATGTGAAGCACACCATATTTATAAGCAGAAGGTTATGGAACGAGTTAGGAATCATCATTTCTTTCATGATCTATCATGCTTATCATTGTCTCTATCTACTTTAACTCATTCTTTTACAACATAGATTATTCCTTCTCACTGAGCTAATATGCGCAGAAATAGTGACCAACCACCCCTACACGTTGACCCTATGAATGAAAATATGTCTCATTCTAAATTTTGGGTTGCCTTTCAGGCGTTGGCCTAAGATATGATGCAAATATTCAAGGAAACCACTAAGAGACAGTCCCACTTTAGCAAAATGGTAATCTAGCTATAGCCAAGATTCATGATTTCATGAGGATGAACCCACTCGAGTTCATTAGGTCAAAGGTAGATGAGGATTCAAAATTCTTTATTGATGAGGTGAGAAAGATCACTCAGATTATGCATGTTATTAAGGAGGAGAGTGTAGAATTAGCATACTATAGGCTAAAAGATATTTCTTATGATTGGGCTGTTATGTGGAGGGAAGGTAGAGATAAGAATGCAGTTCTTATGAGTTTTTAGGTATTTCAAGATATGTTTCTGGGCAAGTTCTTTCTGCGTGAAATAAGAGAAGCTAGAGTGAAGGAGTTTATGAACCTGAGAGAGGGCTCTATGACAGTGAAAGAGTACTGCCTTAAGTTTACTCAATTGTCTAAGTATGTTCTCGATTTGGTAGCTAAATCTAGATCTCATATAAGTAAGTTTATTACTGGAGTGTTAGATTTGGTAGTCAAAGAGTTTAGGAATGCCATGCTCATTAGGGACATAGATATTTCTAGTTTGATGACACATGCTCTACAAATTGAGGTAGAAAATTTGAAGGAAAGAGAGAAAAAAAACAAGAAGACTAGGACTAGACAGTTTGAATATGGTCAACCAAGGTCTATTCAGGGAAACCGTTCACAGTTTTAGGGTCAGTCTTCAGTGCTAGCACTATCGTCAGCTAGTGCCCCTGCACCCAAGACTAAGTAGGAGCAGTGGGGAAAGAGTTCTAATTTTAGTTCTCAGGTCATTATAAGAGAAAGACCCAGTTATTCGATATGTCCTAAGTATCGCAGGATTAATCCAAGTAAGTGTTTGCTAGGTAAAAGAGTTGTTATGGGTGTGGGAAGTTGGGCCATAGAATCAAGGAGTGTCCGTATTCTAAGAAGAAAAATAGGGATTCTTTTCCTCAGACTTAATTACTAATGAACTAGCTCAGCCAGGTCACCCAATTCCTCCTTACGGCACATCATCCAATACCGGTGGCGGTCAGTGCCAGAATTGATTTTATGCTTTACCATCCAGGCAAGAGCGGGAGAGTTCACAAAATATTGCTACTGATATGCTTCGTGTCTTTCATCTTTATGAATATGTGTTGTTATATCTGGGATCACATCTCTCTTATATGACCCCCTTGATTGCAGTAATTTTGGGATAGGACCAAAAAAGCTTTCTAATCCCTTCTCAGTTTCCACCCTAATGGGTGAGTCTGTTATTTCCAGAAAAGTCTACAATAAGTGTCCTATCACTGTTTAAGACAATTCTAGCAGACCTAATAGGGTTATAAATGGTAGATTTTAAAGTTATTCTGGGCATAGATTGGCTCCAATCATGTTATGTATTAATAGATTATTGCACCCATGTGGTAAAGTTTCAGTTTCCTAACAAGACAGTCTTTGAATGGGAAGGTAGTTATGTGTCTCCCAAAAGTCATTTCATATCTTATCTTAAGGTCAAAAAGTTGATATCAAAAGGGTACATCTATCATTTAGTTTGAGTCAAGGATACTAAGTCTGAAGCTCCGATAGTTCACTCAATTCGTGTAGTCAATGAGTTTCCATGAGTTTCCGGATGTTTTCCTCGAAGAGTTACCAGGGGTACCTCCAGATAGAGATATAGAATTCGGTATTGACCTTCTCCTTGATACTCAGCCCATCTCTATTCATCTATATTATATGGATCTGGCCAAGCTTAAAGAGTTAAAAGAGCAGCTTAAAGACCTCTTAGACAAAGGTTTCATAAGACCTAGTGTATCTCTATGGGGCGCTCTAGCCTTTTTTGTGCCCCAAAAAAATAGCTCTCTCTGAATGTTGCACCCGTGTCGTAAAGTTTTAGTTTCCTAATAAGGCAATCTTTGAATGAAAGGTAGTTCTGTGTTTCCCAAAAGTCATTTCATATCTTATCTTAAGGCCAGAAATTTGATATCAAAATGGTACATCTATCATTTAGTTCAAGTCAAGGATACTAAGTCTGAAGCTCCAATAGATCACTCAGTTCGTGTAGTCAAAAAGTTTCCTGAGGTTTCCCCTGAAGAGTTAACAGAGGTACCTCCGAATGGAGATACAAAATGCAGTATTGACCTTCTCCTTGGTACTCAACCTATCTCTATTCCTCTATATTGTATGGCTTTGGACGATCTTAAAGATTTAAGAGATCAGCTTAAAGACCACTTAGACAAAGGTTTCATAAGACCCAGTGTATCTTTGTGGGGCACTCTAGCCTTTTTTGTGCCCCAGAAAAATGGCTCTCTCTGAATGTGCATCGACTATCTCCAATTAAACAAAGTCACAATCAATAACAAATATCCTCTTCTCAAGATTGATGACTTATTTGACCATCTTCAAGGTGCAAGTTATTTCTCTGAGATAGTTCTCAAATCTAGCTATCATCAGCTTAGAGTCAGAGAATGTGACATTCTGAAGATAGCTTTCAGGACTCGGTATGGTCCCTTTGAATTCCTAGTTATGTCTTTTCGACGAACAAATGCCCTTACAGCTTTCATGGACTTGATGAGCAGGGTGTTCAAGCAGTACTTGGACATGTTTGTCATAGTCTTCATTGACTATATTCTTGTCTATTCCAGTAATGAGAATGATCATGAAGACCATCTAAGAGTTGTGTTGCAGAATCTTAGAGACCATCAGCTATTCGCTAAGTTTAGTACATGGGAAATTTGGTTAAGATCGGTAGCTTTTCTTGGCCATATTATTTCTAGTGCTGGTATTCAAGTTAATCCTCAAAAGATTAATGTAGTGAGAAACTAGCATAGACCCATCTCTCCATTTGATATCAGAAGTTTCTTAGGTCTGGCTGGCTATTACTAATGGTTTTTCGAAGGGTTTTCTTCTATTTCTTCTCCCATGTCTAGGGTAACACAAAAAAGGTCAAATTTTAGTGGCCAGATTCTTGTGAGAAAATTTTTTAGGAGTTGAAGACTTGACTCACTTCTGCCCCAGTCTTGACTTTACCATATGGCCCTGATGGGTTCATAGTATATTGTGACTCTGCTAGAGTTGGTATGTGTTATGTTTTTATGCAGAGATGTAAGGTCATAGCCTATGCCTCTAGACAACTTAAACCTTACGAAACAAATTATCTGACCCATGATCTTGTGTTGGCAGCAGTTGTCTTTGCCTTGAAAATTTGGAGGCATTATCTATATGGGGTTCATGTTGATGTGTTCACGGATCACAAGAGTTTACATATGTATTCACGCAAAAAGACCTAAATCTTCATCAGATAAGATGGCTTCATTTGTTGAAAGACTAATATATGAGCATGTTGTATCATCCAGGCAAAGCCAACGTAGTGGAAGATACCCTTCACAGATTTTCTATGGGTAGTGTTGCCCATGTTGAGAAAGATAAAAAGGAGTTAGTTTGGGAGGTCCATCATCAGCTGGCTAGGTTAGGATTTCAATTGGTTGATTCGATCGAATGTAGTACGTGGGTACAGAATGGTTCAGAACTTTTATTAGTGGCCAAAGTAAAAGAAAAGTAGGACAGGGATCCTAGTTTGGTTAGGTTGATGGAGGTGGTTAGAGATCAGAAGGTAGAAGTTTTTTCCCAAGGGAGAGATACTGTGCTCCATTGTCAAGGCAGGCTATGTGTTCCATGCATTGATGATTTAAGACACCAAATATTGGAAGAATCTCATGGTGCATTCTACTCTATCCATCCAGGAGATACCAAGATATACCGTGATTTGCAAGAAATCTATTGGTGGAGTTGTATGAAGAAAGATATTGCAGAGTTTATAGATAAGTGTTAGAATTTTCAGCAGATAAAGATTGAGCACCAAAGGCCTAGTGGTAAGTTTTAGGAGTTTAGTATCCCTACTTAAAAGTGGGAGGTGGTGAATATTGATTTTGTGATGGGGTTGACTCATATGCATCATCAGCATGATTTGATTTGGGTTATTCTAGATAGAATAATCAAATTAGCCCATTTATTGCCAGTTCATATTTCGTACTCAGCTAAAGAGTATGCCATACTTTATCTTAGAGAGTTGATGAAATTGCATAAAGTCTAATTGTCTATCATTTTAGATAGAGGTACACAGTTTACCTCCCACTTTTAGAAGGATTTTTAGAATGTTCTTGGTACCCAAGTTTATCTTATTATAACTTTTCATCCTCAGATAGATGGTTAAGTAGAGAGGACCATTCAAACTTTACAGAATATGTTGAAGGCATTTGTTATAGAATTAAAGGGTAGTTGGGGAGACCACTTACCTTTGATTGAGTTTCCTTACAACAATATTTATCACTCAAGTAGTCAGATGGTGCCTTTTGAGGCTCTCTATGAGAGGAGATGTAGATAACTTATTGGTTGGTTTGAAGTGGGTAAAGCTTCTTTGATAAGGCTAGGCGTGGTATTTTAAGCTATGGAGAAAGTTCAATTAATTTGAGAGAGGCTAAAGATAGCCCAAAGTTATCAGACATCTTATGTAGATATGAGGAGAACGGATTTAAGTTTAAGGTTAGTGACTTGGTTTATTTGAAAAATTTTCCTATGAAAGGAGTGAAGAGATTTGGCAAGAATAGGAAGCTAAGACCCCACTATGTTGGTCCCTACCAAATTTTGAGTCATTTTAGGAAGGTAGCTTATGAGTTAGCGTTGCCTGCAGACTTAGCATTAGTGCATCTAAAGTTCCATGTTTCTTTATAAAGAAATACATTGGTCATTTGGTATATGTTGTTCCTTTAGAAAAGTTGGATATTAAGGATAGAATCTCCTATGAAGAAGGCCCAGTTGAGATCCTTATTCTCCATATTCGTAGGATAAGGAATAAAGAAGTTCCTTTGGTTAAGGTTTTATGGAAAAATCAGACTGTTGAGGTAGCTACTTGGGAGATAGAAGAAAATATGTGAGCCAAGTATCCCCATCTTTTCCTTATGAATCCAGACTCGGCTTGAGGTAATAGGTTTTCCTAAATTGACTCTCTCATTCTCTATCTTAGCTATATGACTGTCCTTATGTCATAGCATGCATTCATAAAGCTCTGTTCCACCCGTGTATCATGTTTTAGATTTGGTCACTTGATCATGGTTCAGCTCGTAAGTGTTTAGTATATGATTTCAGCCTTTATAGTGCTCCATCCTTATAATTTTAATTGAGAATGAATGATCGCAAAGAGGAGATAATGTAACACCTTACATATTTTTAAGTTAGAAATTGAATCATTGTTCCCACATATGTAAAATCAAATCCCATGATTTTTATTGGAATGCATGTTTCATGATTATTAGCCTAGTGTGAAGAGAGCTTATAAGATGGAAGAATGCTCATAAGAATCCCTTAGAGAAAAGTAAGCTAAGAACCTTCGATTCGGCCAAACATTGGTGTTTAATTCCTCAACAGGAAGCTTTAAATGTATATAACTTCTTACAAATATGGAATTTTGAAGCTTAAAACCCACCAAATTGTATATAATTGAATTAGCTTTCCAACGATACCAATTTTGCCTTAATCCTATACTCGAGCGAAAATTTATGGCCATGCAAAGGTCGTGCATTGCATCAAAGTCACAAAAGGTCACTGGAAAGGGTGTGCGATTGGCCATGTAATGCCCACTTGGAGAGTGTGCAATTTTCCATACGACGCCCACCTAGAGGGTGTGCGTTGTCTGTGCATTGCATGGTGATTTGGCAGTGCCAAACGTGCTTTGTTTTGACTTAAACCAAGGGTGTTGAAATCTTTTCACACCCCTAAACCATCCCTAATCACTTCTAAGCGGTATAAGCGGTTTTAAACACATTATTTCCACTCCCATCACCTCCAAATATTCAGTACACGACTCCAAACCCTTCCCCTCTTCCCAAGAACAAAATCCAAAGTGTCATCTCTCAAGAATCAAGAAGTTAAGTTCCAAATTCAAAGTTTTCTCCAAGGATTTGTCCAAAAAAGGTATGTGGGATTTATGAACAAGGATACTCTTTCATCCTTGTGCCCAAAACTAGTTTTAAAGTTGAATTTACATAAATTGCAATTAGGGTTCATACCCAACCTTCATATTTTTGAATTATAATATTATCATGTCATATAAAGATTTACTTGTACAAATGATATCCTTTTTTATGCATATTTTGATTTACATCATTACTACTATGAGATGATTTTAATATTTTGGCTTGAAGTTTGTTAAATTAATGAAATATTTCTATGTAAGCTTTAAGCATGATATCGTATTACAAGTTTTATGAAAGGAAGCATGTAATTTTAAGGCTTAAGTTTAAGCACTAATTTTACAAGAAGAGTTTGAATCCTTTGATTCCAAAGTAAGTCTTGAAATCCAAAATCATTTATTATCTTCATGGTTTAAAGCAAAAGATTGATCTTTTGATCTTAAGATAAGATTTGGAATATGCTTTTTTTTTTATCTTATTTATGATTTAAAGAAAGAGAAGCATAACTGGTTTTCATTCTATAAACCCTTATGTTATTTTAAGGTGGATTTCCTAAACTATAAGCATATAAGTAATATGGGAGTAGTATTTAGCACCGAGTTGGGTATGATTCCAAGGTGACATGCCCTAGAACGACATGCCACCATAAGTTCAAGTCCCATTATGGGTTAAGTATAGTGATCACTTAAGTTAAGGTTTTATTATGATGGCAAGGATAGAATAGCTCAGCCCAATGTGAGAAAGATGTTGGACTCCATAATAGATCACATGGTGTATGTCTGTTAAAAGAACTTCCCTAAGAAAGAATAAAAGTAAAGCTTTTATAACTAAGTTTTATGGCTTACAAAGTTTATACTTATGATTCATTACTCATGTTTATAATTTTGTAGTTTTTGTTTTATTCAAGCCCAGGGTGAGTTATTTACACTTATCATGCATTTATTTTAAAGTATATGTGCATATTGAGTTATTGTCTTACTTATGAATTCACCCCCACATACTCAGTACATTCCAGAGGTACTGATCTATATAGATTTCTATGTGCTACATTGTTTTATAATGTAGGTTCTGAAGCTTAGTTCAAGCATTGTAATTGACTACGAGCATTTTCATCTACATGCCAACTTTTGGTGAGTCCTCATAGTTTGAGGACCCATTTTATCATACTATGATATTGATGAAGTATTTTAGTTATTTGATTTCTATTAAGTTTGGGTTAGCTGGGGCTTATCCCAATGGCTCTCTATTAGAAGTAGAGGCTGGTCTGACTATTTTTTTTTTAGATTTAGAAGTGTTTGGTTTCAAGATTATCAAGTTAAAGACTTTCAGTTAAGATATTAACACAGTTATCTTTAGAATTTATATATGTCAGTTTACTCTTCTCATAAGTTTCAAGTTAAGTAGGCTTAAAGGGGTTAGCTTGGGGATATTCATAGTCTTGAGAATCGTGTGACGCCTAGGGTGTAATTTTGGGGTGTTACATATTATGTTTTGAGTCCCTCACTCAATAAAATGACTAGTTGTTCGAGTCCCTAGTCCAATGAAGGGCTTGTGGTTTGAGTCCCTTGCTTAATGAGAAATATTGATTCTATAAATGTGGAAGGTCGGAGTCTTCACCTTGTGATATAGGAATAAGTGAATAGAGAATGCTTGCTAAGTATTGTTTTCTTTGTGGCATAATATGAACATGTTATGTATGTTTATATGTATGATTATGTACTGAAGAATGTCGATTGAAAATGATGTCATGGCTTGGATTCAAATAATAATGTTATTTTATCCTTATCCTTGAGTTACATGCCAGCGCTTCAACTGCTAAACATATCTAGACTCTATGTCCCTATGCGAAATAGGGACCAGAGCATCATCTTCTTTTCCTGCACAGTGATTAGGTAATTGAAGAGGTTCATGCATTGACTTTTGAGTAGTGAGCTTCCTTACGTCGAAAGGCATTCCTTTTTTGTCTTCTATCTTTATACTTAGTCTTATATTGACTTGGTTTAGCTATTGTCGGGGGCTTATCCTGACATATACATTTCTAAATATCAATTTCTATAGAGGTATTGTGGATGATTGTGGATTTGGGTGTAATGGATATTTTGATGAATCTAATAAAGTGTTTAGACATGTTTAAGCTATGACTTATAGTATGCTTTTCATTATCTTATCTTTTAGTTGGGATTCGTTCGACCCTTGTGATTTATACTTAGGATTGGGTTGGGTTATTGAGGCAACTTTCATTTTATATGGTCTTGAGGTGCCCATACGACATAGCCTAGTTTAGGGTCGTGTAAAGTTGGTATCAGAGCCTAGATTCATGGTCCGTTGGGTATCGATATTACTGTGTCAAGTAGGATCTCTTTTATAGGTATGAAGCATGCCACACTTATAAAAGATGGGTTATGAGACTTTTTAGGAAATATTTCCCTTTCTTGTGTTTCAATCTCAAGCTATAGAGTTTGAGGTCTTGGGTTCCTCTGATTTCCTTTTGCTATCTTTCAGATCATTCCTCCAAGGAGATCTGAGGTTCAGGCAAACATTTTGCCCCAACTGAGGGCCCTATGGATGAAGATCTTCCAACTTCTGGAGTTTTGACCTGGGCTAGGGCTACAATATCTGACCATCTTTGTGGGGTTCCACCTATCCCCACCAACCCCAACTAGGAGAGTGATCTTCCTATTTCATCACCTCAAGAGGATGCTACAAATGTCGATTTCACCGCTCTATCAACCTCTTAACTCAGTTGGTACCTTCTCAAAGTGTGGTGATCTGGCTATTGTTTCTTCTGAGGCCATAAGAATTGGCCAATTCATGAGGTTGAGCCCTCTTATTTTTATGAGTATGAAGGTTGAGAAAGATCCTCAAGGCTTCATTGTTAAAATGGAGAAGATCTTCTGAATCATGCTTGCTTTGAAGGTTGAGCACGTTGAGTTTTCTTCCTACCAATTGAAAGATATAGCGTACCAATGGTATGAAGGATGGGAGTTTTCTAGAGGTGTTTATGCTAGTTGCACCATATGAGAGGATTTTTCTGCGGCTTTCTTAGATTGTCTCTTTCCTCAAGAGTTGAGGGAAGCAAAAGTTAAAGAGTTTGCAAACTTGAAGCAAGGAAGGATGTTTGTTAAAGATTATGCCCTGAAATTCCCTCAATTGTCAAGGTATGCTCCCAAGATGTTCTCTAGCATAAGGGCTAGGATGCTTAAGTTTGTCTCGAGATTATCCCGTGAATTAGTCCTTGAGGGTAAGGCAACCTTGTTAGTTTAAAAGATGGACATCTCTAGGTTGATCGTGTATATGCAACAAGTGGAAGAATAGAAAAAAATCAAGTTGAGGTTAGTGAAAATCTAGGAAGAAGTTTAGGTCTTCTAAGCCTAGTGGTAGATATGGGGGGTTAGTGTCCACAGAAGAAGTGGATGGAGTTTGAGTTCTTTCTCCTTGGCTAGTGCTTACTCTCATTACCTGAAGTTGTTGGGTGATTATTGATCTCAGTTTGGTGGTGGGATCCGGGCACAAGGTGCCTAATTCTAGGTTAGTGGTGCTCATTCGGTTTTACCCCACCCTCCTTGCAGCTTGTATGGTCAGATTCATCATAGTCAGCGTGAGAAGGGATAGAACAAATATTTTAGTTGTGGTCAGATCAGGCACATGCAGCATGAGTGCCCCTCTTGGGTGACTCCGTGGGATAATAGGGCCCCAATTGTTACTCCATCTACTCCCGCACCAAAAGGTGTTATGTCTTCTTCTACTTCTGCTTCTGGAATCGACGTTGGTTGGAATTGCTTGTATGCACTTTCTACTCTCCAGGATTCTGAGGTGTTTCCTAATATTGTCACGTGTATGTTGAGACTTTTCTCCCATGATGTATATTATTTGCTTGATCAAGAATCTACACTTTCTTATATGACCTCGTATATGGTTGTGCATCTTAATTGTGTCATGAGATTCTATCAGTTCCATTTTTTATTTCAACCCTGGGGTGTGTGGTATCTGTTGGTGGTAGAGACACACTTGTAGACTTGATAGAGTTGGACATTGTTGATTTTGATGTCATTCTAGGGATGGATTGGTCGCATTCGTGTTAAGCTTTCTTAGATTGTCAGACCCATAGGGTTATGTTCAAATTCCCTAATGAGATAGTCATTATATAGTAAGGTGGTTCCTTAGTGCCTAAGGGAAGATCCATTTCTTATCTTAAGTCCCAAAGGTTGATTTCAAATGGGTGTTTGTATCATTTAGTCTGAGTTAAAGATTTTAACTCGAAAGAGCCTTTTCTAGAATCTATTCCCATGGTTATGAGTTTTCCGAGGTTTTTCAGAATAATCTTTCCTATGTTTCTCCTGATAGGGAAATTGATTTTGGGATTGATCTTGTTTCGGACACTCATCTGATTTCTATCCCCCCTTATAGAATGGCTCCGACAAAGATAATGGAGATTAAGGAGAAATTGAAGGACCTCTGAGATAAAGGTTTTATCCATCCTAGTATGTCTCCTTGGGCTGCTCCCGTGTTGTTTGTGCACAAGAGGAATGGTTTCTTTCATATGTGCATTGATTATCATCAGTTGAACAAAGTGACCGTAAAGAATAAATATCCTCTTTCTAGGATAACTTATTTATTTGATCAACTTCAGGGTGCTAAGTACTTCTCTAAGATTGATCATAGATCAGGTTATCCTCAGCTTAAAATTAGGGATGCGGATATCTATAAAACTGCCTTTAGAACCCGGTATGGTCACTATGAGTTTCTTTCATGTCTTTTGGGTTGACCAATGCCCCAGTGGAATTTATGGACTTAATTAATAGGGCCTTCTATCCATTCTTGGACAGGTTTGTCATTGTCTTCATTAATGACATCTTAGTCTATTCTAAGAGTGAGGCGGATCATTTCGATCACCTACGTATCGTGTTGCAAACATTGAAGGATCATCTTTTGTATGCCAAGTTCTACAAGTGTGAGGTTTGGTTAAAAGTCATAGCTTTTCTTGGTTATGTTATCTCAAGTGAAGGGATCATGGTAGATCCCCAAAAGGTTATAGCGGTTAAGAAGTGGCCTATACCTACAACTCCAACCGATATTCAAAGCTTCTTAGATCTAGCTAGTTACTATAGAAGATTTGAAAAGAGTTCTCGACTATAGCTGTCCCATTGACCAGGTTGCCCCAAAAAAAGGTCAAGTTCTCGTGGTTAGACGTGTGTGAGGGTAGTTTCGAGAAGCTGAAAGATAAATCCACTTCGGCTTTAGTTTTGACCTTGCCCAAAGATAATGATGGCTTTGTGGTGTATTGTGATGCTTCTCAAATTGGTCTTGTTTTTGTGTTAATGCAATATGGTAGGGTGGTAGCCTATTCTTCTAGGCAATTAAAGTTCATGAGAAGAACTACCTTACTCACGACTTAGAGTTTAGTGTTGGCAATTGGGTATTCTTGAAAGTGTCTCCCATAAAGAGAGTGATTCGGTTTGGTAAATAGAGGAAACTTAGTCCTCGGTATGTTGGTACCTACTTGATTGTGAAGAGGGTTGGAAATGTTTTCCTATGAGTTGGAGTTGCCTTCTAGCATGAACTCCATACACCCGGTATTCCATGACTCTACATTGTAAAAATATGTGGGTGATCCTTCATTGGTTGTTCCTTTGAGGTATATTGATATCTCGGACTCATTGTCCTATGAGGTGATCCTATAGAGGATCTTGGATCAGCAAGTTCGCCGGTTGTGAAAGAAATAAGTGGCTTTAGTGAATGTTCAATGGATGAACAAAAAGTCTGAGGAAGCTACTTGGGAGGCAGAGGAGGACATGAAGTCCAAGTATCCACATTTGTTTTCCATTCTGAAAAATCATGATTGAGGTATATATTAATCTTCTTGATTTGAATTATCTTTTTGGTAGATAATAGGTTTGAGTCCATAAGCTTTGAAGGAGCCAAGTGGCTTGGTAAATGATCGGTGTCAACCCTATGGTGAACGAAATGAATGGTTAAGTAAGAATAATTGTGATGTGTGTCATATCCTTGTTGTATGATTTGTTCTACATTTTTTAAAGGTTGGTTTGATGTGTGAGAACATGTTAACTTGTGTTTATTCTTTCTTTATCCATTATTCGAGGAAGAATGATCCATGTAGGGAAGAATTGAAACACCTAGGCTTTGAACCATGAGAAGACTTTCTTCTTTCGATGTCACTGAGCAAGGTACAACTAGGGGTATGAGTCGTACTCTTTGTATATGAGTCGTATCCTTGTCTCCCTTCACTCTCGTACCCTAGATAGTGGGTTGAAGGTCACTCACTATCCTAGGTAGGAGTAAGCCTCCTACCAATCATACCTTAAGGTATACCAAGACTAATCGTATTGAGTGATGCCTCGATCAAAAGTGGACTATTTTGGTATGGGTGATGTTTACAAGTTAGTACATGATTCGTACCCTTTGGATATGACTAAAGGGTGTGTAGTCATACCCTAACCAGTATAGGTGACTTAGGAGAATCCTAGGGTATGAGTTAGGGTACAACTCGTACCCTACGGTATGGTTCCTTAAGTGAGTTGTACTTCTGCACAGGCTTATTTTTTAGCTTTTAACTAAGGGCCTTGTGGTAATTTCCTATACCTAAAAACCTAAGTCCCCTCACTATATAAGTGTTTGTAGCCTCCGAAACATCTATTTTTATGGATCAAACACCCTAAATACCCTCTAAAACTCATTTGTGAAGAATTGGAGGCTAGGGTTTCAAAAATGATCTTCAAGGGGCAAAGTGAAGTCAAGACTCTTGGTTAATCAAGTTGTCTAAGGCATATAACTCATTCCCTTGATAAATAACTCTAAACCCATGTATTGACACTATGATTAGTAAGTTTACATGGTGATTTTAAAACCAAATTAAAGGGGTTTTGTTGTCTAATGATGAATAATGTTGAATTTAGCTTAGATTTATGTTTATACATGTTATTGATGATGACTTCCACATGTGGGTGCATGTTGTATGTGGTAAAACATGTGGGTCTTCTATAACCCTATTCTTGATGAGTTCCACCATGAAATTGGTCTTGATAAAGGTATGTACATAAGGTGTTTGTGAAATTGTCTAAATGAAATGTCTAGTAACATGTGGATGATGTTGTGAACTAGGGCAATGGCCCAATGAGTATAAAAATTTGATAAATTCTATGTTAAAGATATTTTTAGCCATGTTATGTGTTAAATTATGACCATATTGGTTTGATAGATAAGAAATGGGGGTCCAAGTCCCTAACATGAACTTGAATTATGTGTGGAACTAAAGTGTGATATAGAAAAGTTGATGAAGCTTTAATGGCTTGTCAGGGTCATGATGACTATAATTTGAATTGAATGATGATTTGAATGAAGGAATTGGCCTAATATAGTGGTTAATAGATGAATACTCCCATGAAGACCTTATGGCACCGTATGGTGTTAATGTGGTTAAATGGTTCAAGTCCTTAAATGTGAAATGGATTGAACTAATTTTACTGCATGAACTAAAAGGGGTTAAGAGTTCAAATGTCGTCTAATAATGGCAATTAAACGACTAGTGGTTCGAGTCCCTAGTCTCACAAATAGCTTGTGGTTCCAGTCCTTCGCCAAAGAAAACGACTAGTGGTTTGAGTCCCTAGTCCAATGAATGGCTTGTGGTTCGAGTCTCTTGCCCAATGATATGGCTTGTGGTTCGAGTCTCTTTCCTAATGAAATAACTAGTCGTTTGAGTCCCTAGTCTAATGAAGGGCTTGTAGTTTGAGTACTTCTCTTAATGATTTTGTCTATGGTTTGCGTCCCTTTCTTAATGAGAAATATTGAGTCTATAAATATGGAAGGTTAGAGTCTTTACCTCGTGATATGGGAATGAGTGAAATGAGAGTATTTGTTAAGTCTTGTTTCCTTTGTGGCATAATATAAAGATATTGTGTATGTCTATATGTATGATTATGTATTTAAGAATGTTAATTGAAAATGATGTAATGACTTGGCTTTAAATGATAATGTTATTTTATCCTTATCCTTGAGTTACATGCTAGCTCTCCAACCGGTAAACGTCTACGAACTCTATCTCCTCACACGACATACGGATCAAAGCATCATCTTCTCATCCTACGTAGTGATTAGGTGATCAAAGCAGTTCGTGTATTGACTTTGGAGTAGGAAGCTTTCTTATGTCGGAAGATATTCCTTCTTGGTTTCCTATCTTTAGACTTTGTCTTATTTTGACTTGTTTTGGATATTGTTGGGGGCTTGTCCCGACATATACATTTCTTGCAACACCCCACATTTTCGAGCTAGAATTCAAACCGTTGTTATGAAGTGTGCCGACTGAAACCTAATGATTTTATGTATATTTATGTTTGATAATCAATTCTATGGTGTGAAAATGTCCCTTTTATTAGTCGAGGTCATAAAAATCTCCAAACTTGAAGATGAGTTGAGATCACTTTTATTGATTAAGTTTTAGTGAATAATTTATCTTGGGTCAACTTTAAACGACCATTACTCCTTATACATAATGATTTACGTGTCCTACCTTATATCAAATGAAATGTCTTTGAATCTTATTTTCCGTGCGTTTGGTTTCACCTTAATCCGATATCGGAGAAAAAAGTTATACCTATTTTACTCCAGCATGTCAGCCTGTCAACCAAGTAACGACCTGAGATGACGAGCCATCACCTATGTGATGACTTATCAGCCCAAGTCGTTAGACTTAGGTAGAAAACATCAATTCCAACTTCCAAGTGACGACCTGGGGTGACGGGCCATCACCTAAGTGATGACTTATTAGCCCAAGTTGTCACCCATGACCAGAAAGAGCCCAAAAATCAACCTAAAAGTGATGACTCAAGTGATAAGTCATCACCTATGTGACGGGCCGTCAACCTTGGTTAGTCAGCTGAGAATTTCAGCAATTGTGATGTAGTTTTGTACGGGTATTTTGGTCTTTTCCTTCACCCCAAACATTATCCCTACGACATAAATCACCAAAAACACGTACTTAGGTATTGTGAATCAGTTTCAAAAGCTCTTAACCCTCTTTATTCCCAAGAATAAGATTAGGGTTTCTTCCCAATAACTTTAAGACTCTATCACACTCTCCACAAGATAATCAAGAATTAAGGTTCTCAATCCAAGAGAGTTCAAGAATAGTTAATTCTCTTTCAAGATCAAGCTTTAAGGTATCTTAAATATTCATCCGTGGGCCTTTTTCAACCATGGAGTTTAAGAACTCAATTTCAAATTCAAGGTTATGATTTATACAAGTTATTTTGATTTAAACAATGAATCCCTATGAATTTTGATTCTATATCATATTACCATGAAATTGTTGTTGTTATTAAACCCTACATGTTTTGAATGATGCTTTCCGCTGATTTAAGACTTATTTTAGGGATTTAGTATCAAAATTATGCTACTACTAGTTGCTTTAAAATAAAACTATTATCATGTTTAAGCCATGCATTGCAAGTGTTTGATGAAATGTCTCAAAGGATGAGTTTTCAATATATGCTTACACATCATGTCCTTAAAGTGTTAATATGATCTTGCTATCATTGATATCAAGTCCTGGGGGTTATGACTACCCTAAAACTTCGTTTTTTTTATAGAATTTCAGTAATTAAAGAATAGTTTAGATAAACCATGAACATATTCAGCCAGTGAGCCATCATGATCAGTCACTTGTACAGTTAAGCTTACCTCAGTCCCGTTATCAGTGTCAGTTCATTTGGGAGTAGGATTTAGCACCAAGCGAAGCTAGGGATGGGGCTTTACCTACCAGTTGAGGGTGTGACCTTTAGTAGTATTCCCTGCATTCTATAACTAGTAGCCAACGTAGGTTGAGATGTTAACCTGCCAGTTGAGGGTTATTCTCATAAGGGCACCTACCATTTGAGGGTAACCCTTAGTCCTTTGGGACAACACTTTAGTGGATTCAAATATCCAGTGTTAGTACCCATGGCACGGTACTAACAACCTTCTAGCTGGGGTACAGGTTGGACCCTGATTGTATATTAGGGCATGTCGGTTAGATAATATCTCCCACAGTCTCAGTTCGGTACTCAGTATACTTCAGATTAGGCTTGCATTGACCAAAGCATACAGTTATCAGTTATTTAGTGATCAGATTTAAGTATTTCAGTTTTACAGACTATTTTTAGAATCATGTTATATGCTTGGTCATGCATTCTCAGATTTCACAGCATGCACGCATTCATATCAATTATTCAGTTATCTCATGCTATTAAGTTAATTATTATTCATGCATATGAGCCCATACATATCATCCTAACCTTATTTAGCATACCATTACATATAAAGTACTGATCACATACTCATTTCTTGTGCTATGATCTCTCATATCATAAGTTCGAAAGCTTAGTTTCCCGACCACACTTAGACATCCCAGCACATCAGCAATAGCAGTCGTGGTGAGTCCTTATATTTTGAGGACTGGCTATATTTATTTCCATACTTTTAGTTCAGTAGTTACTTAGAGTTAGTTCGGGCTTGTCCTATCAACTCTTATTCGGTCAGTTTTAGAGGCTTTCAAACACCTTAGACAGTCAATCAGTTTGTCATTATTTTTATCAGTTTTAGACAGTTGTTTTTCTGGCAGTTGTTTCCAAATTTATGATTCAAAAATTTTTTAGTACTTAAAACCTTATGGCGTATTCAAATATTCTGCACTTGCTATTTTGATATTATTATTCAGTGCTCACAGCAGGCACCATCTCATGGGTTAGCTTATGGTCTTTCATGACCATAAGCACCATGTGGAGACCAGGGTGTATTTCTTGGTCGTTATAAACATAGTACTAGAGCCTAAGGTTTTAAAGTATCCTAGGGATTCTGAAAGCCACATCAAATAGAGTTTTACGCATGGGTGTGAAGCGTGCCACACTTACGTACAGAAAGCTATCAAACATTTAGGAAAAGTTTCCCTTCTTTCAGAATTCATGTTGTGTGAATGAGCATGAGCTCAAGTTAAATTCCTTGTCTAATACAATCTTTTTCTTATATTTATAGAACATGCCTCCCAGAAAGACTAACGAAAGAAGAAACGAAAACCAGCCAGCACCTTCGCCTATTCAGGAAGATCCCCTGAATGAGCATGTTTTGCATTCTGAGTTTAGAGCTCCATTCACTACTCTGGCTCACTCTATAGGAGCTCAGAACAATTGGCCAGCTATTGTTCCGGCCAACCCAGTAGCTACTACTACCGCTGCTAGGATTCAGGATTTCATCCGAATGAATCCTCCTTCTTTTTTGGGAGCTAAGTCTGAAGAGGATCCACAGGAATTCCTTGACATGGTTCAGAAGGTAACGGACATTATGGGGGTGACTTCTAGTGAGAGTGCTGAATTGGCAGCTTACCGGCTATAAGATATAGCTCATACCTAGTTTAAACAGTGAAAAGGGGATAGGGGCTTAGATGCAAGGCCTATAGAATAGAAAGAGTTTACTACTACCTTCTTAAAGAGATTCTCCTTATTGGAGCTGAGGGAAGCTAAGGTATTAGAATTCATTAATTTGAAATAGGGCAATATGAATGTGAAAGAGTATTCCCTCAAGTTTACTTAGCTAGCAAGGTATGCTCCTCATGTGGTGGTTGATAACTGATTTAGGATGAGTAAGTTTGTGTCTAGTGTTTCTAATAGTATAGTCAAGGAGTATAGGACCTCGATGTTGGTTAAGGAGATAGACTTGTCTACGATGATGGTCTATGTGCAGTAGATTGAAGAGGAAAAGACTAAGAAAAGAGAAAGGGATAATAAGAGGGCCAAAATAGGTAGGTTTAATTTTTCTCAGCCAAGGTCAGAAGGTGGTAACCGTCCTCTGTTTCATCAGAAATATTCAGTCTCAGCTCCATGCTAGTGCACTAGTGCCCAAATTTAGAAATGATAATAGGGATAGAGAACCATGCTCTAAGTCTCAGGGTAGTGTAAACAATGCTCGGACGAATCCTCTTTGCCAGAAATATGGTAAAAACCATCAGGGTATTTGTAGAGCTAGCAGTGATGTAAGTTTTGGGTGTCACAAGCCAGGCCACCAAGTTAGGGATTGTCCAAAGAGTGGTTAGAAGGATCGGTCCAGTCGTCCCCCAGTTCCATCCAATCGCCCGACTCAATAAGGTGCCACTTCCATTGCCACCAGTGGTCAGTGCCCAAATAGATTGTATATATTTTAGACTCGATAGGGTCAGGAAAATTCTCCTAATATGGTTACTGGTACGTTGCAGGTCTTTCATTTATATGCTTATGCTTTCTTAGATCCCAGAGCTTCCCTTTCTTTTGTAACCCCCTACATAGCTGTTGATTTTGATGTCAGTCTTAAGATCTTAGCAGAACCTTTTTTAGTGTCTACCCTAGTAGGTTCCTCTTTTATATCCAGGCAGGTATACAGGAATTGTCCAATCATAATATCCTAGAAAGTCACTTTAGTTGATTTTGTAGAGTTAGAGATAATGGACTTTGATATTATTCTCGACATGGGTTGACTCCACTCATGCTATGCTTCAGTTGATTGTAGAAATAGAGTTATTCATTTTTAATTCCTGAATGGGCCAGTCCTTAAATAGAGGGGTAGTACTTTAACACTTAGGGGTCAACTTGTTACATACCCTAAAGTGAGAAAAATGATATCCAAGGGGTGTGTCTACCATCTTGTTCGAGTTAAAGATTCCAATTCCAAGAATCCTAGTCATGAGTGAGTTTCAGTAGTGAGGGAATTTCTAGATATATTCCCTGAAGACTTCCCATAGTTCCCCCTGAAAGGGAAATTAACTTTGGGATAGACCTGCTCCCAGATACCTAGCCCATCTCTATTTCTCCATACAGAATGGCTCCAGCTGAACTAAAAGAAATAAAAAAATAGTTGAAAGATCTCCTAAATAAGGGATTCATTAGGCCCAGTATTTACCTATGGGGCGCTCCTGTCCTTTTTGTGCGAAATAAAGATGTTTTCTTTAGGATGTGCATCGATTACCGTCAGCTGAACAAAGTTACGATCAATAATAAGTACCCACTTCCTAGAATCAATGATTTGTTCGACCAACTTTAGGGTGCCAATTATTTCTCTAAGATAGACCTCAGATCCGGCTATCATTATCTTAGAGTCAGAGAATGTGACATTCTGAAAATAGCTTTCAGAACTCGGTATGGTCACTTCAAATTTCTTTTCATTTCTTTTGTTCTTACAAATGTCCCAACAGCTTTCATGGACTTAATGAACAGAGTGTTCAAGCAGTACTTAGACATGTTCATCATAGTCTTCATAGATGACATCCTTGTCTATTTCTGTAATGATAATAAGCATACAGACAGCCTCAGAATAGTATTGCAGACTCTTAAAGCCCATCAGTTGTTCGTCAAATTCAATAAGTGCAAATTTTGTCTAAGATCAGTAGCTTTTATTGGCCATATCATTTTTGGTGATTGATGTTCCAGTTTTTTATGGAATATTTTAAGCCCTTTTTTAAGGATAATTGTGTGTTTTCAAGCAACAATTGTTGTATTTAACATAGTATTTTAGTCCTTTTAGGATAAGGACTAAGTGTGAAGGTTAACTTGGACAATCTGAGCAAAACAAAGGTAAAATGAGTAGTGATGGCTTAGGAGATGAAACGTCGACCTTGTGACAATTCGTCAGTCTAAATCGTTGAGAAAAAGAAGGCATGGACTCTGGACATCCTATGATGGTCTAGGCGACGGACCGTCGGCCTCGCGATGAACTATCAGTTTAAACCATCACTATGAAATAGAATGCATCATTACTAGAAGTCCTGTGATGGTCCAGGTGATGGACCATCGACCTTGCGATGGGCCATTGCACTACCCATCGCCCAGAAATAGAACATGGAGTCACTGGAAACCCAACGATGGTTCAAGCAATGGACCATCGACCTGTGATGAACCATCGCTTGGCCTGTCGACCATAATGCAGAGAACCTGGGTTTGAATTTTAAAACCCCAGTTCTAGAATCATATAAATACCAAGTCTTAGAGTTAATTCCGCATCTTATCTTTGGTTTTTGATTCATACTTTCTCTTCTAGCGAGGGCTTTGTACTATTTTTCATTGGGATTTAAATCTAGAAATTAAGATTTGATTATTAGTTTTCATATTTTCCATCTAAGATTGAGAACAACAATATTGTGACTTTTGTAAGTACTCTTCTGAAGTTATTTATGAACATCAATATAACTTTGATTTCTTATATGGAGATGAGTAGCTAAACTCCCATAACTAGGGTTATGGGTGCCTTGATGTAGAGAACTATTTTGGGGTTATGAATGGGTTTGATTTCCAACATCTATCAAATTTGCATGAATATTTATTCATGTTAATGACATTTCTTGGTTGAAAACTTGAGAAGCAAGCCCATGAACTCCACTAGTCTGACAAGAAGTGGATTTTGGGAAAAAAAGTGATTCACATGAACTTCATAGGTTTACCCTTTGGGTTAATGGGTTGATGCCTTAAAAGGATTAACCCTCTTAAGAGTGTTATTGTATAACGCATGAATTCTTTAAGTTAGAGAGAAGTAAAGGGTTAAATACTCATTATGTTGAGAAACACGTGGGAAATCCTTAGAATTTAATAATTCTTGCAATTGGATACATAAGTTAGAATTCGAACACAAACTAACAACCCTAATTGTTTAAACATCCCGGTGAGCATAACTCTAGTTAATTCATTCTCATTGAAATAACATCTACTTTTACTCTTAGTAGCTAGACCTTTGTGTAGCACAAATACAAAAAGACTGTTTACATTTCCAAACCCCCTATATTTCGCAACCTTAGATAAACAATCTAATAATAGTCACAATACTTAGTGAATACGGTATTCCCTATGGGATTCGACACCCAACCCTATTGGGTTCTATATTTGACAGTGACCACTTACTCTCTCATAAGAGAGGTGTAATTTGGGCGTATCAATGATGACATTAGAGTTGAACCTCAGAAGACCGAGGCAGTGAAGAATTAGACCCAGCCTATTTCTCCATCAGATATCAAGAGTTTCTTGGGTTTGGCCGGCTATTCTAGATGGTTTCTTGAAGTTTTCCGTCTATTGCATCCCCATGTCCAGATTGACTCAAAAAAAGTCAAGTTTTAGTGTTCAGATTCCTGTGAGAAGAGTTTTCAGGAGTTGAAGACTCGACTCACCACAGCCCCAGTTTTGATGCTACCATAGAGTTCAGATGGGTTTATTGTGTAATGTGATGCCTCTAGAGTTGGTTTGGGTTGTGTTTTAATGCAAAAAGGTAAGGTCATAGCCTATGCCTCTAGATAACTTAATCCTCATGAAAATAAATACCCTACCCATGATCTAGAACTTGCAGCTATTATGTTTGCCTTAATTATTTGGAGGCACTATTTGTATGGGATGTATGTTGATGTGTTCACATACCATAAAATCTTGCAGTATGTGTTTTTGTAGAAGGATTTTAATCTAAGTCAGAGGAGATGGTTAGAATTGTTGAAAGATTATGACATGAGTGTTCTGTATCATCTGGGCAAGGCTAATATTATCGCAGATGCCCTCGGTAGATTTCCTATTAGTAGCATTGCTCATGTTGAGAATGATAAGAAAGAGCTAGTCAAGGAAGTTCATCAGCTTGCAAGATTAGGTGTTTGTTTGGTTGATTCAGATAAGGGTAATGTTTGGGTGCAGCATAGTTTGGAATCTTCTTTGGTTGCAGAAGTGAAAGGAAAGCAAGATAGGGATCCCAATCTAGTTAAGATGAAAAAGTTAGTCATAGATCAGAAAGTAGAGGTTTTCTCCCGAGGGGGAGATGGTGTGTTGCGTTGCGTTGCTATGGTATACTATATGTGCCATGTATAGATGAGTTGAGACACTAAATTCTTGCAAAAGTGCATGGTACACATTACTCTATTCACCCGGGGGCCACCAAGATATATTGCGATTTACGGGAAATCTATTCATGGAACTGTATGAAAAAGGATATTGCAAAGTTTGTAGCTAAGTCCTCTAATTGTAAGCAGGTTAAGGTTGAGCACCATAAGGATAGTGGTTCTATGCAGGAGTTTGGTATTCCCACTTGAAAGTGGGAGAAAGTGAATATGGACTTTGTGACGGGTTTGCCTCATACTCGTCGTCAACATAATTCCATTTGGTTCATTATGGATAAAATGACAAAATCAACCTATTTCTTGCTAGTCCATATATCTTATTTAGCCAAGGACTATGCCAAGCTCTATCTCAGGGAATTAGTTAGGCTACATGGAGTCCCATTATCCATTATTTCAGATAGAGGTATCCAATTTACCTCTCACTTTTGAAAAGCATTCCAGAAGGTTTTTGGTATCCAAGTTCATCTTAGCACAGCCTTTCATCCTCAAATAGATGGTCAAGCAAAGAGGACCATTTAGACCCTTGAGGACATGTTGAGAGCGTGTGTTATTGATTTTAAGGGTATTTGGGATAATCACTTGCCTTTGATTAAGTTCGCGTATAATAATAGCTATTATTCCAGTATCCAAATGGTTCTTTTTGAGGCTGTATATAGGAGGAGATGCAGATCTCTAATTGGTTGGTTTGAGGTAGGTGAGACTCTTTTGATAGTGATTGAGTTAGTATATTATGCATTAGAGAAAGTTTAGTTGATCAGAGAAAGGCTTAAGACAGCCCAAAGTCGATAGAAATCTTATGCAGATTTGAAGAAAAAAGATCTTGAATTTGAGATTGGTGATTTCGTATATCTGAAGATCTCTCCTATGAAGGGAGTAAAGAGGTTTGGTAAGGGGAAGTTCAGTCCCAGCTATGTTGGCCTTTTCAGAATATTGAGTCGATTTAGGAAGGTAGCCTACGAGCTTTAGTTACCTGCGGATATGACCTCAGTTCATCCAGCATTCCATATCTCCCTATTGAATAAGTGTATTGGTAACCCAGTTGTAGTTGTCCCTTTAAAAAGTGTAGGTGTTTAGAATAACCTTTCTTACGAGGAAATCCAAGTTGAGATCCTTTATTGCCGGATTCGTACACTAAGGAATAAAGAAGTTCCCTTGGTCAAAGTTCTTTGGCGGAACCAGTCCATTGAGGGAGCCACTTTGGAAGCAAAAGCTACTATGTGAACCAAGTACCCTCATCTTTTCTCTACAAACTCAGAATCAATTTAAGGTAACTGCTTTTCTTTTCCATTCTCAGTTCCAGCTATATTTCTTTATGTCATTCCATTCATTCACAAAGTAGCTCAGGTACTTGTCATGTTTCAGAGTTAGTTATGTAATCATGTTTTCAGCATGTATATTCAACATGTAACCTTAATTCCTTAGTATTCTCAGCTTGAACAGCCCCATTCAAGGATAAATATTCCTAAGGGGGAGATATTTTAACACCCCATATATTTGGGATAGAATTCGAACCATTGTTACAAAGTATGTAAACCAAAACCCAATGATTTTATATCTACTTATGTGTGACGATCAATTCTATAGAGTGAAAATATCCCTTTTATCAGTCGAGATCACAAGAATCTCCAAACTCAAAGACGAGTTGAGATCACTTCTATTGATTAAGTTTAGTGAATGATTTAGCTTAGAACAATTTAAACAACCATTACTCCTTGTACATAATGATTTACATGTCCTACCTAATATCAAATGAAATATCTTTGAATCTTGTTTCTAACACAATTGGTTTCACCTTAATTCGTTATTAGAGCAAAAAGTTATACCTATTTTACTCCAGCATACCAGTCTGTCAACTAAGTGATGACCTAAGCTAATGGGCCGTCACCTATATGATGACTTATCGGCCCAAGTCATTAGTCTTAGGTAGAAAACATCAATTCCAACTTCCAAGTGATGACCTGGGGTGATAGGCCATCACCTAAGTGATGACTTATTAGCCTAAGTCATCACCCATGACCTGAATGGGCCCAAAAATCAATGTGAAAGTGGTGACTCAAGTGATGATCTATCACCTATGTAACAGGCCGTCAACCTTGGTCGTTAGTCTTCACCTAGTATAAAATCATACTACTACTAGTTTTTTAAAAATAAAACTATTATCATGGTTAAGCCAAGCATTACAAGTGTTTGATGAAATGTCTCAAAGGATGAGTTTTCAATATATGCTTACACATCATGTCCTTAAAGTATTAGTATGATGTAGCTATCATTGATATCGAGTCCTGGTGATTATGAATACCTGAAAACTTAGTTATTCACAGAATTTTAGTAATTAAAGAATAGTTTAGATAAACCATGAACATATTCAGCTAGGGAGCCATCATAATCAGTTACTTATCTAGTTAAGCTTAGCTCAGTCCCGTTATCAGTGTCAGTTCTGTTGGGAGTAGAATTTAGCACCGAGCAAAGACAGGCATAGCGGCTCACCTACCAGTTGAGGGTGTGACCTTTAGGAGCTGTCCCTGTATTCCATAACTATGTAGCCAGCATAGGTTGAGATATTAACCTGACAGTTAAGGGTTGACCTCATAAGGGCACCAACCAGTTCAGGGTAATGCTTAGTCCTTTAAAAAAATACTTTAGTGGATCCACACAGCTAGTGTTAGTAACCATGGCATGGTACTGACACCCTTCTAATTAGGGTACAGGTTGGACCCTGATAATATATTAGGGCATGTTCGTTAGATGATAGCTCTCATAGTCTCAGGTCGATTCTTAGTATACTTTAGATCAGGCTTGCATTGACCATTGCATACAGTTATCAGTTATTTAGTATTTTAGTTTTATAGACTATTTTTAGAATTATGTTATATGCTTGGTCATTCATTGTGATATTTCATAGCATTCACGCATTCATATAAGTTATTCGGTTAGATCATGCTATTAAGTCAATTATTATTCATGTACATGAGCCCATGCATATCATCCTAACCTTATTTAGCATACCAGTACATTCAAAGTATTGACCACATACTTGTTTCTTGTGCTATGATGTCTCATATCATAGGTTTGAACGCTCAGGTTCCTGACCGCACATAGACATCCCAGCACATTAGCAACAACAGTTGTAATGAGTCCTCATATTTTGAAGACCGATTATTTTTTTTCCATACTTTTAGTTTAGTAGTTTGTTGGAGTTATTTGGGGCCTATCCCATCAACTCTTATTCTTTTTATTTTAGAGGCTTTTGAATACTTCAGACAATCAGTCAGTTTGTCATTATTTTAATTTATTTCAGATAGCTATTTTTCTGGCAGTTGTTTCCAGATTTATGATTCAGAAATGTTCTAGTACTTAAAACCTTATGGCATAATTAGTTATTCCATACTTTCTAATTTGATATTATTATTCAGTGCTCACAGCAGGCACCAGCTCATGGGTTAGCTAGTGGTCTTTCGAGACTGTAAACACCGTGTGGCGACTAGGGTGTATTTTCGAGTCATTACATTTCTAAACTTTGGATTGTCTATAGTTATTGTAGATGACTGTGGACTTAGGTTTAATGGCTATTTTGATGAATCTAATAAAGTGTTTAGACATTTTTTAGCGATTACTTGTAGTATGCTTTCTGCTATCTTATCTTTTAGTTAGGATTTATCTGACCCTTATGATTTATATTGAGGATTGGGTTAGGTTATCGGGGCAAGCTTCTGTTCATGTGAGCTTGAGGTGCCCATACGACATGGCCCAGTTTTGGGTTGTGTCAAATAAAAATAACAGTGATTAAATAAATATCACAAAATTGAATTTTGATGCAGTGAAAGATTTTCATGTAACATACTTATCTTGTACTCATGTAATCTTAAAATCTTCATCAAAAATAGAAAACAAACTCACACTAGAATCTTGTGCAGATAATGTGTTATCATATGGTATAGTAAAATAAGAACAAGAAGAATACTATAGAGAGAGGGGAAAAGTCTTCTTATTTCTTTTAATAGACTATTGACAATAAAAAAATTAACTTGGTTTCAAATTTAGAATTCCTTACTTTCTCCAAAGAAACACACAAGATAGATATTCACTATAATACAAATATATTTATAGTAAACAAATTGATTTTATGGTACTTGAAGGAGTGAAACACCCTAAACTTTGGCCCTTGAAAATTCTTGAGCTTTGAGCTCACTGTCCTAGTAATGACTTATCATACAAGTCATATGGTGTGGGTGCAGGTCAGGTGACCCTAGTCATTAGGTGTTCAGTGGGTGGTGGTTGGGTTTTTTATCTTGATAATGACTTGTTGGTACAAGTCGTTAGGGGTGATGTTGAGTTGCTACGATAAACCTTAATCAAATAAGTAACTTAGTGGCTTGGCCCGGCTCTGAGTACAAGTGGTTCACTAAGAGCCATGAAGATAGGTTATGAGTGGTAGAGTTGAGTCGTATATTGTTTAGTGTCCAATCCCTTGAGTTCTGTCTTGGATACGGCTGACCATACGAGTCGTATAGTCACATCATATATGGGATCATAGATTCAGATGGTGGACAGTGTATGGGTGTCCAACTCACTGTCTTGGTCACCACTCAAGGGTATTAGTCGTATGTTATGGTCACTAATCAAGGGGTCGACTCATAACCATATGAGACCTTTTTACAATTTTTTAAGTTGGGGGCATTCTGGACACTTTCCACTTTAAGTCCCTTTGATACCATGACTTAATGCATTCTTTGGGACTTTGTTAACACATTATTTTTATTAAAAACTCTCAAACTCTCTATTCAGGCAAAAGCTAGGGTTTCATCAAGTTAATCAATTAAGGCTGACAAGGATGATTTCTCTTTGTGCTTCTTGGTGTATAAGGCATGTTAATCCTCCCTCATTGTTATTTTAATCAGGGCATACGTTTTAATTCATGGTTTTTATGGTATTATTATGGTTTTGAAATAAAGGTTGGGGTTTTGGTTGTTCATGGATGAATATTGTTTCTCATGGTTATATTATGGTTTTTCTTGTTTTAATTATGGTTTTGAAAATGTGTTTGCATGGGTATGGTAGTTAAACTTGATAATGGTAAATTACTTTAAAGTAACTCTTTAAGTGGTTATAACCCCAACCTTGTTTTGAAAAATTGGTTAGTAGTTATAAGAAATGTGGGATTTGAATTAAGGGTACAATGGAATCCCCAAAGTGTTTGGTTTGACTATTTCTTGAAACTAATGCATGGAACAAAATGGTTAAATGGTTAAGTCTGGTTTTGAAAAACTTGTGTGGTACGAAGAAATCCCCCAAGTGATTTTAATAATGGAGTCTGCAGGGTATGAAGGACTCCCCTAATTGTTGGCTGGTGACATTACTTGCAAGCTATAGTTGGTATGACGATACCACTTTATAATGATTTAATAATTGACTCCTAGAATTTGTGATTAGGTTATGTGCTAAAGGATTTAATTGGGCAATAATAGGGGTTGTGATAGCTAGTTGTGATAGTATGGGTCCAAAGGATGGACACTAAGAACTCGTGATTATTATCATGAGGTTTGGTCTCAATGACCTATGTTAATGGTTTGCACTATTAATATGATTGTATTTTTGTTTGACGTGAGGTCGGGGCATTCCCTGGTCTTTCTTGATTTCCCTAGTTTGTGCGTCTAACACGCATCGAGGCCCTTTCAGTAATGGGAGTTGAACCCATATAGCCCGTGGGTGGATTTTATGATGGCTAAGCAACACAATCCAGGTTATGATTTTAAATGCACCTTGTTCTCTATCCTGTCACAAAATATATATGTATATATATGTATATATATATATATGTATATATGTATATATATATATATATATGTGTGTATATATATGTATGTATATATGCGTTGCACATGGTTATTTTATTTGGTTTTGAATAATGGCATTATTTTAAATTTATCCCTGAGTTATATGCTAGCATTCACTCCGCTAACCGTCTTCGAGCACTATATCCCCATGCAATATAGAAATCGGCCATACTACCATTCCTCTTGCTCAGTGACTTGGATTCGGGGATAGCTTTGAGTCAGATTGAAATGGTGAGTTTTCATACTCCAGAAGACCCCATTTCATGCTACGAACTTCTTTCTATTATTGTTATTTCTTTGGTTTTGGTTTTGGTTTTGTATATAGTCGGGGGCATGTCCCGATCGAATATTCTTTGATTCTACTAAGAGGCTTTGTCAGACTATTATGGGCATGGATGGTGTCGGCATTAAAGTTAACATTGGTATTGGTATTGGCATTAGGATTAGCATTGGTTGGATATTTAGTTGTGGCTATTTGGTTATAGTTATAGATTTACTTCACTGTCTTTAGATTACTATAGTTTTATTTTGTTATATGTTTGAAATCGATTCGACATGGGGTGTAGGGTGGTTAACGGTGGTGTATTGGTGGTAGTCTCTGGTCCTGGTGGGAATTGAGATACCCAATATGACTAGGCCTTAGTTTGAGTCATGTCAGATTAGTATCAGAGGTCTAGGCTCATGGTCAATTGGGATTCCACAAAGCTGTGTAGAGTAGAGTCTCTTTTAAGGGTGTGTAGCGTTCCATACTCATAAAGAAGAGGATACGAGGAATTTAGGAATGTTTCTCTTTCTTGTGTTATATTTTTGAGCTTTAGAGTCTAAGGTCCTAAAATCTTCTCTAATACCCATTTGTTCACTTTTTTTATCATGTCTTCCAGATGATCTGAAGTTCACAAAAACTCCTCTGTCCTACTCGAGGGAAATATTAATGGGACACATCCTACTTATGAGGTCCAAACTCGGTCTAAGGGTCTAGTTCTTGATTATTCTCCTGAAGTTCCATCGATCCCCTCTAGTCCTTCTCGAGCTCCTCAGGCTAATGTGAGAAATGTTGAATTTTATCAATCTATTCATATGTTGTCACATTTGGTGGCTTTTCATGCCGAATGTGGTGCTTCTGTTACTCCATCTTCTGAGGCTAAAAGGTTTTCCAGTTTATGAGGTTAAACCCTCTAACCTTTCCTAGATTTAAGGGCAAAGAGGATCCATAAAGTTTCCTTTATTAGATGGAAAAGATCTTTTTTGTTATGCATGCCACTAATGAGGAGGGCGTGGAGTTTGCTGCCTACCAGCTAAAAGATGTAGAGTACTAGTGGTATGAGGAATGGGACCAGTCAAGGGGTGGCGATACTGAGTCATCCCTCTAGGATGACTTTTTTAATGCTTTCCTGGACTACTTCTTTTCTCAAGAGTTGAGGGAGGCAAAGGTAGAAGAGTTTTTTAACCTAAAGCAAGGCAAGATTTCAGTTAAGGAGTATGCTATAAAATTTTACCAGTTGTCTTGATATGCTCTAGAGTTGGTTTCTAAAATGAGGGCTAAAATGAGAAAGTTTGCTTTTGGGTTATCTCGAGACTTAATTTTGTAGAGTAAGGTTGCCTTGTTGAATAAGGACATGGACATCTCCAGGTAGGTCATGTACATGTAGTAGGTTAAGGAAGATAAGAAGAAGTAGGCGAACATAAGGGAGAGGTAGAGCTAAAAATTTAGACTTTCTAAGCATGGTGGTGCCCAACAGTAGGGTAGCAGGGATGGTGGAAAGTTGTCCAAAAAAATAGGGCAATTTTGGGTATTACTCGACAACTAGTTCTCCCTACCTAAAGTCGTTGGGTGATAGGATTTTTCATGGTGGAGACAATCATAGGGCATAAGGTGCCTAATCTCAGGCTAGTAGGGCCCACTCAGCTATATCCTATCCTCTCAGCAGATTTTGTCATTGATCATCAGTGTTACTGTGATAAAGTAAAGGACAAGTGCTTCAACTGTGGTCAGGTAGGGCATATTCTTATAAACTGTCAAGTAGCTAAGGTTGCTTTTTGTGAAAACATAGTTTTGGTTGCCTCTTCATCTGCTCTAGCACCAAAAGGTGCACTATCTATCTCTGGCATAGGTTGGAACTGGATTTTTGCTCTCACTACCCTTTAAGAGTTTGAGGCATCGCCTGATGTCATTACTAGTATGTTAAAACTCTTTTTCTGTGATGTGTACTATTTACTTGATCTAGGGTTCACTCTTTTATATGTGACCTTATTTGTGGTTGTGCATTTTGGATTTGGTCCCGAGTATATTTTTGAATCATTTTTTGTTTCTACACTGGTAGGTGACTCTGTGGTGGCTAGAAGAGTCTATAGGGGTTATGTGGTAACTGTGAGTGGTCGGGAGCCTTTGGTGGATCTTTTTGATTTAGGCATGATTAGTTTCAATGTCATATTGGGTATGGATTGATTGTATTCGTGCTATGCTTCTCTAGATTATCGAACCTGTAAGGTCATCTTTAAATTCCCTAATAAACCAATTATTGAGTAGGAGGGTGGTTCCCTATCTTCTAAGGGCAAGTTTATAGCAAATCTTAGAGCCAAAGATTAATTTCCAAGGGGTGTCTCTGTCATCTTGTCTGAGTTAAAGATTCTAACTCAGAGGGTCCTTCTTTACATTCCGTCCTGATGGTGAATGAATTCCCTGATGTCTTCCCTGACGACCTTCCTGGTGTCCCTCCCACTAGGGAGATTAATTTTGGGATTGATATTGTTCTGTACTCTCATCCTATTTTTATTCCCCTATATATAATGGCTCTGAATGAGTTAAAAGAGCTTAAGAAGAAACTAAAGAATCTTTTAGACAAAGGTTTTATCTGTCCTTGTGTGTTTTCGTGGGGTACACCAGTGTTGTTCGTGTGTAAGAAGGATGATTTCCTTCGAATGTGTATTGATTATCGGCAACTAAATAAGGTGACGGTAAAGAATAAGTGACCTCTTCTAAGGATAGATGATTTGTTTGATCATTTTTAGGGTGATAAGTTTTTCTCCAAGAATGATCTTCAGTTTGGGTATCATCAGCTAAAGATTAGGGAGGTAGTTATTCCTAAGATTACCTTCCCTACATGGTATGGGCATTTTGAGTTTCTGGTTATGTTTCTTGGATTAACTAATGCCCCAGCGGCATTCATGGACTTGATGAATAGAGTCTTTTATAAGTTTCTGGATTTTTTCATTATTGTGTTCATAGATGATATTCTGGTGTGCTCAAAAAGTGACATGGATCTTGCTGATCACCTCCGTATTGTATTACAGACCTTAAAGAAGCAACAGTTGTATGCTAAATTTTCAAGATGTGAATTCTGGTTTAACGTTGTTACTTTCTTGGGTCATGTCATTTCTAGCAAAGGGATCATGGTGGATCTATAGGAAGTTTTAGTGGTTAAGAAGTGTCCTAAACCCATTACTCCAACTGACATTCGGAGCTTCTTGGGTTTAGCCAGTTACTACAAGAGATTTATGGAAAGTTTTTTGACTATAGTTGTCTCATTGACTAAGTTAACTGAGAACAAGGTAAAGTTCTTATGGTCTGATGCTTGTGAGGGTAGTTTTGAGAAGCTTAAGAATAAGCTGACTTCAGCACTGGTCTTGACCTTGCCTGAAGGCATGGATGGTTTTGTAGTCTAGTATGATACGTACTGAGTACTGCTTGGTTACGGCTTGATACAGCATGGCAAAGTGATAGTTTATGCCTTTAGAAAATTGAAGGTGCATGAGAAGAATTATTCAACTCATGACTTGGAGCTATTTATTATGGTGTTCATGCTAAAAGTTTGGCATCACAATTTTTATGGAGTGCATGTGGATATCTTTTCAAATTATAAGAGCCTATAATATGTGTTTATCGAGAAAGAGCTGGTGGTATATTTATTCAGGAGGTGGAGAAGTCATCCCTGGGTGCTAAGGTAAAAGAGAAACAGGTTTTAGATCCTATATTTATGAGGATCAAGGGTGATGTATGTGCGAAAAAGCAAATGGCTTTTAAGGTTAGTGGTGAAGACACATTGCGGTACCAAGGGAGATTGTGCATTCCAGTCAAGGATGGATTGCGAGAGAGGATCTTAGCTGAGATGCATAAGTCGCACTATGCTATTCATCCTAGCTCAATGAAAATGTATCATAACCTTAAGGAGATGTATTAGTGGAACAATATAAAGCAGGATATGGCTAAGTGCATGATGTGACAACAAGTGAAAGTTGAGCATATAAGGGTTGGAGGGTTATATCAAGAAATTGAGTTTCCTGTGTGGACATGGGAAGTGATTAATTTAGATTTCATTATCGATCTTTCCTGGACTTGAAATCAGTTCATTTCAATTTGGGTCATCATGGATAGGATGACTAAGTCTACTCACTTTTTGCTAGTGAGGACCAACTTTTTCGACAGAGAATTATGCAAGGTTGTACCTCCAAGAGATTGTGAAGTTGCATGGGGTACCTATTTTTACTATCTTGGATCGTTGTACGCAGTTTTCATCACACTTTTGGGGGTCATTTCAGAAAGGTTCAGGGACCAAGGTGAGTCTTAGTACTACTTTCCATAGTCAGTCAGATGGGCAAGCAAAAAGAATTATTCAGACATTGAAAGGTATGCTTTAAGCTTGCATGATTAACTATGGTGGTAGTTGGGTTGAGCATTTGCCTCTTATAGAGTTTGCGTATAATAATAGCTACCATCTAGCATTAGGATGGCTCCATTTTAGGCCTTGTATGGTTGGAGGTGTAGGTCTCCTATTGGGTGTTTCGTGGTTGGTGGGGTGGAGATGTTTGGTTCAAATTTGGTTCATCAAGCCATGGAAAGGGTGAACATTATTTGGGATAGGATTAAAGCTACCCAAAGTTACCAAAAGTCCTATACAGATGTGAGCCAAAGGAAGTTATAGTTTGAGGTTGGGGATAGGGTGTTCTTGAAGGTGTTTTCTATGAAGGGAGTGATGCAGTTTGGGAAGAATGGAAAACTCAGTCCCTGGTATGTTGAAGGGTTAGTAATATTGCGTATGAGTTGGACTTACCTTCTATTAACCTGATGTTCCATGTTTCTATACTAAGGAAGAGTATGGGTGATTCATCACAAATTATGCCTATAAAGGATATTGGTATTTTAGATTCCCTATCTTATGCGGAGGTACCTGTTGAATTCTTAGATTAATAGGTTCGTCGGTTGCGAAAAAAAGATGTAGCTTTGATATGGAGGAACCACAGGGTCGAAAAGGCTACTTGAGAAACTAAAGAGGATATGAAGTCCAAGTATCCATTCCTGTTTCCCATTTTGGAAATTCGTGATTGAGGTATGTTTTATTCTTAACATTCTTATTTTCTGTCTTTGTTAAAGGTAGATTGTGAATTCCTTGGTAATCTATTTTTTCTCTTACAAGTAGAAATAGAGATGTTTGGGGGTTTAATCGTGTTGTTCACTACCTTGTCCCATCATTCGACGATGAATAATCTAAGTGAGGGAGAATTAAAACACCCTGAATTTTTGCCCTTGGAAAATTCTTGAGCTTTAAGCTCTCTATCCTAGTAACGATTCATCATATGAGTCATATGGTATAGGTACAGGTTAGGCAACCCTAGTCATTTGGTGTCCAGTGAGTGGTGGTAGGGTTTTTGGTCCTGGTAATGACTTGGTGGTATTAGTCATTAAGGGTGGTAACGAGTCGTTAAGATGATCCTTGACCAAATTAGTAACTTTGTGGCTTGGCTTGGCTCAGAGTACGAGTGGCTCAGTAAAAGTCGTGAGGATAGGTTTTGAGTGGTAGGGTTGAGTCGTATATTGTCCAGTGTCCAATCCCTTGGGTTCTGTCTTGGATACGACTAGACTATATGAGTCATATGGTTCGGTCATGTATGGGATCATGGAGTCATATGGTGGACAGTGTATGGGTGTCCAACTCACTTTCTTAGTGATGAATCAAGGGTACGAGTCATATATTGTGGTCACGAGTCAAGGGGTCGACTCATAACCACATATGACCTTTTATAGTTTTTAAGTTAGGGGCATTCTGGACATTTTCCATATTAAGTCCCTTTGATACCATGACTTAAAGCATCTTTTTGTAACTTCATTAACAAATTATTCCCATTAAAAAACTCTCAAATTCTCTCTCAAACTCACTGTTCAAGCAAAATCTAGAGTTTTATCAAGTTAATCAATTAAGGCTTTCAAGGGTGATTTATCTCCGTGCTTCTTGGTTTCTAAGGCATGTTACTCCTCCCTCATTGTTATTTTACTCTGGGCATATGTTTTAATGAATGGTTTTCATGGTATTGCTATAATTTTGAAATAAAGATTGGGGGTTTTTGTTGTTCATTGATGAATATTGTTTCTCATGGTTCAATTATGGTTTTGAACATGTGGTTGCATGGGTATGGTGGTTAAACTTGATAATGGTAAATTTCTTTAAACTTGTGACTCTTTAAGTGGTTATAACCCCAACCTTGTTTTGTAAAATTGGTTAGTAGTTATGAGAAAGGTGGGAATTTAAATTAGGGGTACAATTGAATCCCCAAAGTGTTTGGTTTGACTATTTCTTGGAACTAATACACGGAACAAAATGGTTAAATGGTTAAGGCTGGTTTTGAAAACCTTGTGGGTTACAAAGGAATCCCCCAAGTAATTTTAATAATGGAGTATGTAGGGTACGAAGGACTCCCCCAAGTGTTGGTTGGTGACATTGCTTGCAAGCTATAGTCGGTATGAAGATACCACTTTATAATGCCTTAATAATTGACTCCTGAAATTAGTGGTTTGGGTATGTGCTAAACATTTTAATTGGGAAATAATAGGGATTGTGATAGCTAGCTGTGAAGGTGTGGATTTGAAGGACGGACACTACAAACACGTGATTCTCGTCATAAGATTTGGTCTTGACGACCTGTGTACGTCGCTTAAACTATTGATATAATTGTATCTTTGTTTGATGTAGTGTATGGGCATTTCTTGATTCTTTTTGATACCCATGGTTCGTGCGGCTAACATGCACCAGGGCCCTTTCAACAGGGAGAGTCAAAACCATGTAGCCCGTGGTAGATTTTATGACGGTTAAGCTACACAATCCAGGTTAAGATTTTAAAGGTACCTTATTCCCTATCCCGACACTATACATATATATGTATATATGTGACCGTAAATGGTTATTTGATTTGGTTTTAAATGATGGCATTATTTTACCTTTATCTCTAAGTAATATGCTAGCATTCATACCGCTAACCGTCTTCATGCGTTGTATCCCCACGCGATGCAGGAATCGTCCATACTTCTATTCCTCATGCTTAGTGACTTGGTTTCAGGGATCGCTTTGATCTTCCATACTTCAGAAGACCCCATTTGATGCTTGAACTTCTTTCCATCATCGTTATTTCTTTGGTTTTGGTTTTGGTTTTGGCTATGGTATGGGCCATGTCCCAACTGGATGTTCTTTTATTCTGGTTAGAGGCTTTGTCAAACTATTATAGTAATAGGGGTTGTTGGTATTAGTGTTAGCATTGGTATTGATATTGTCCTTGGGATTGGAATTGATTGGATATTTGGTTATGGTTGTTTGGTTATGGTTATAGATTTACTTCATTGTCTTTAGATTACTATAGTTTTATCTTGTTATATTTTCGAAATTCTTTCAACAAGGGGTGTAGGGTGGTTAACGGTAGGGTATTGGGGATAGTCTCCGATCCTGGTTGGACTTGATATACCCGATAAGACTAGGACCTAGTTCGGATCGTGTCAGGAAGGAAATATGATTTTACTCTTAGAAAGGATAATTGAGACTCTTAATTTACACTACAGGGTAAAGATTTCTAGGTTTTATGAACTTTGTGATAATTGTTAATTTTAAAGAAAGGAAAAGAGTCAATATACTTATGACCTATTCAAAATGGGGTTAGTTTTACCCTTCATTACATTTTTGGCTCAAAAATATCTTTGTTGTTACATTTTGGCTTTAAAATACCCTTCTTCTAACAATTGCTCCAAACCAAAGGAAAAATTAGTTAATTTTTGCTCCAAACCAAAGGAAACATTAGGTAATATTAACCCTTAACTATTAAAAATAGAACAATTTGACCTTGTTCTTTTAATTTCTTGAGGGTTGGAGGTGGGATGGGAGGAGGGATTGAATGTGTGAGATATATAATATCTTATAAAAAATAACTAGTATAAACACTTCTCATTTAAACAAATAAAAATGATGACAGTAACTTTGTTTTCTTTCGGTTCCTTATGCATTTCGTATGAGTTTTTATTTCTAACTATGATATCACATATCTTTTCATGCATAACTATCTAATTTAAATTTTCTACATACATTAATAATAATGAATTTCTTTTCCTAACTCTAAGAAGGATATGATTCTAGAAATCAATTTCAATTATAACATAATATGTTATGTTACTTATCATAATTTTAAGTCAACTCAATGTCATGATCCAAAAACTCAGGTCATGATAGAGCCTAATTTAAGCTACTAGTAGGTAAGCCAAAATCATAGCTCAGAACAGTGAGTAACAGGTTAACAACAGAAAGAAGAAAAAATAGGGTTAAAATAGTAATTTAGCGCAACCATAAGAGAAGACACACATATATATAGACATAGCATACAAAAATAAGGAAAGGGACAAAATGTATAACATGAATTCCCTAAGACCTGATAAGGCTAGTACAAGAGCCACTAGATGTAAGGAATATTAAACAAATGTAAAAATATACAAATAGTCTTGGATTATACAAACTAAGACTAACATTTAAACAAAAGGTGATGGATCAGTTCTGGACATTGAAAGCCCACCCAAATATATGATCAACAGCTCTGATCGAGGTCAGCATCAATAGCAATGACTTGTACTAGGATTTTTTTTAGGGAAAAAGATGCAAAAGTGTAGTATGAGTATCAAATATGGGGTACTCAGTAGGCATCATAGATCGACTGAGCTTAATTAAAGTAAAAGCATAAATAAGGTGTGAATCTATACTAAGAGGCAATAAAAGAAGGTCAAAGATGGAAATAACAAGCGCTAAGAAAATTCAAAAATTATATAAAAATAACTCAAAAAAATAAATAAATCCCTAGCTATAACCTAATTGGACCCCCATAAGACCAGGAGGTACGCACCATAAAATAAAATCCAACTAAGCCCCCATAAGGACGGTGGGTACAAGCATGGAGTAACACTAATATAAAGACAAGAATAACAGTAAGGAAGGTAAAATGACCTAAGATATGTGATAAGCATATCATATATTCTTCCTCCAACCATAAACATAAAACATACCTATCCCAAACCAGATTTCTTAATTTTTAATCCGTATAGTGAATGTCGAACTCGAATTAAAACTAAAAGATAATAAGCAATAAAATTAGGTGCCTCACTAAAGTAGAAACTAAT
This sequence comes from Capsicum annuum, assembly GCF_002878395.1. Classification (NCBI taxonomy): domain Eukaryota; kingdom Viridiplantae; phylum Streptophyta; class Magnoliopsida; order Solanales; family Solanaceae; genus Capsicum; species Capsicum annuum. The sequence continues at coordinate 78,860,725 of NC_061121.1, forward strand.
AAATAATAATGAGCCAGGTATCGGGCTGTGAATGTCGTCTCGAACTAAAATTAACAAATAATAAGTAGTAAAATCAGGTACTGGACTTGAACCAAAACTAATAAATAAGAATAATCTAGGTGATCAACTTGAATCAAAACTAATAGGTCGATAATAGTAAGCCAGGAACAGGATATAAACCAAAACTACAAGACCAACAGGTAGTAATAATCAAACGTCCTGATTTAAACCAAATCTATTTAGTCTTTTTTTCCAATTTTAGAAGGCCAAATTGATTTAAAGAATCCAAGGTTATGATTATTAAGCCAAAGGTCGCAATTTAAGGCCAAAAGACTATGATAGGAGTACCAATGTCATGATTTAAGACTACCCCCTAGTCGTAACACAAAAAGTCACAAATGACACCAAACTAACCTATGGTATAGTATGGCACTAAGAATAATCAATATAAAGGATACAAAGTAGAAGCTAAAACTAAAATGATATAATAATAGTCAAATCCAATAAAAAAGTCTATAGCTGAAAGTCAAAGCTAGAAATCTCTAACATAATCATAAAACAAAAAATATAATTGTTTGCTTAAAAGCCTCTACTAATTATGAGTTGCTAGGACAAGCTCGCAGCTAACTCTAAATTATGTGAAAACTCAAAAGAAATACTGAAATAAAACATAAAATCTCATCATCCGAAGATAAGGAATCACTACTATCAACTGCTGGAAAGGCACTGGAATGTATCGACTACAGGAATACTGCTGAGCATTCAAACCTATAGCCTGATATGATATAACACAAGTAAAGGTGTGCTATCAATACTGAATTTTTTGATTATGTGAGATATGCAAATATAAAATGCACTAAAATATATTAAGAAATACCGAAATGCTATATTGAGCAAGAATATAACTAAACTGAAGTACAATGACCCTATGAAAAATGTATAAATATACAAATAAACAGTTATATGAAATAATAATCTAAAAATTCATGATATTAAAAAAATACAAATGAACCATAGGTCATGTACAATTCTATATCTATAACAGTGGCAGGGCCTATTAACTAACATACCTTATCTGAACTAAATTAGGTCAAACCTATAACCTTGGTAGGGAAGGTATTGTATAACTTGAAAAGGGTATTGAACCTAACTAACATAGATCCACTAATTGGTGTTCATTTTTACTAAGGTACTAGCTCAACTAGAAAGTGACTGATCTTAGGTGGATTTATGAACCTAAGTGTTATAATCTTTATGTATTTAGCCTAGTTTTGTGGAATTCTTATGTGAATAATGAGTTGATAATCATATAATTGAGAATATAATTGTTAAGCTAATTTTTTGTAATATTTGAGGTGTGTCCAAAACAATTTTGGAATGAAAACAAATATTTAGAGTGTAGACGAGAAAACTAGTGTTACTAGCTTGAGTTATGTGTTGTTCTAGTTGATCTTATTGGATTCTATTATGTTTAAGCATTAATTTGTGGTGTTTTGATGAAATAATATTCCTTTTTAGATGTCAAATATGATGTCCACAAGTAAAACAAGATATAACGATGATGGAAAACCACTCATGAAGTGAGGAACTCAATGCCAAATGGATGGAGCTTACATGGACGAAATCGGGAAAATTTGAGGACAAGGGCATTCCATGCCCTTGGATATTCATGTTAAGGGCGTTACACACCCTTAGAAACAAACCAAAATGGACAATTCCAATAAGCCTCTATAATAATGGCATGCCATGCCCTTATTTTTCCAAAGCAAGAGCACGGCACGCCCATTGTTTCAAATCGAGCAATTGCTTCCAACTATAAATAGGACACTCATATATTGTTGTACACACCTTGGACAACCTTTGGGTATTGGAATACACTTGAGGAGACTTATATTAGGGTTTTAATCTTTCCCTTAGTTTACTTTTGGTTTTTATATGTGAATTTCAATCTTGTGATTCATTGAAGGCCATGAGCGGCTAAATACCCTTATCTAGGGTTGAGGATGAGAACGTGATTATTTAAGCTTATATTGAGTTGGTTTATGTTGATTATCATTATTGGTTATTCATATATCCTTTTATTTACTATTCTAAAGATTCGTAACCCTTAGAATTAATATATATTTCTATTGTGAGCTCAGAAGGAGAAACAATAGATTAGAACATAGGATGTATAGGATAGGATCTTATACGTTCAAAGGATTGAAGTTAATATTTGTATTTAGGATAGGAATATACCTAATTTTCCCTATTTGGTTCATATACGGGATGAAATATAAATGTTTAACTTATTGCTCGCATCCTCACTCAACGATGTAGTTGTGGAGCAAGGTTAGATAGACAACTAGAGGCTCAAAAGAAAATAGTCATGATATCAACCCTGTGAATCAACAACAAAGATAATTAACTAAACCAACTACATTATATGTCTAAGTAGTATTGTTTGGAGTGTCTTAACCCTGGATTTTTGCCCATTTTTATCATGACCCAAGACTACCCCCTGGTTGTCACACGGTGCTTAGAACTACAAGTGATCCCAAGCTAACCCATGTACTGGCATGATACTTAAGCAACTGATTTAAAATGTGTATACAAGCTCAATATGTTGAGCTAAACCATAAACATGATAAAATCTGAATAAGTATATACTAATAAAGTTTACAACATGACAAATCTGATGAAAGAACTTGAATTACATATCATGACTCTGACTGATCATCTATGAAGCCTCTAATATACTGACAATAGGTAGTTGGACGTGCCTCCAATTACCATTAATCAAATACATATGGATAATCAAAGTACAACACATGAACTACAATTGACTAGAGTCCCCGAGATAATAGGACTTATCACCTGTTAACTAAAAGATGAGAAGTGTTTGACCTTGATGTGTGGACTATATCTGGTACCTACATTATGAAGAAATGTAGCCACAAACGCATATATGTGGTCAGTACATAGAATGTACTGAGTATATGGATACATGCACTAAATCATGGAAATATTTAAAACATGCTTTAAAACTGAGGATCATAAGTTATTTGTTGAAACATACATTTAAAACATAGCTATACGTGAAAATTATAAGCCATAGTAAAATTTATAAATCATGAGCCAAAAATAATTCTGTAAACTAGGAAGCAATAAAAACATGAATACTTTATGTAAATCTCATGTAAAGTTGAACATGCTATAAAACTAAACTGAGGTTCATGTACGGGCACTGATCACGAAAACATGAACATGTACAACTGAGAATGCAAGACCAAGTATAGCATGTACTAACATGATTTGAATAACATGAATAATCTGTAAAACTAATTGTATAATTACTGAAATCTAATTACTTGGTCAAGAAAACCTGGACTGGGATAAACTGAATACTGGATGAAACTGTGGCAGTCATCATATAACCGACATAAACCAGGTGAACTATCATGGAGTCCAACGTCTGACCCACATTGAGGAGGGTTGTTCTATCCTTGCCATTGGAGTAGAACTTGAACTTGAGTGATCACTAAACTGAACCCATATTGGGCAAGGGGAAACACTCTCTGGCGAGGCCCCTAACCCTACAGTGGTAAGTAGTTTCTGGGGAAGTAGGATGCGCTGAACTTGCACTTTCCCCTCACTGCTAAATACTACTCCAAATTGAAAGACACTGAAATACTAATTGGTGCATGCACTAATAACTAATAAGCTTAGGTCATGGTATTTGGAAAATAACAGTGCATACGGATTCTTAAGTAATTATAAACATGTAAACTGATAATGCTAAACATGATCATAAAAAATTGAGTTTAACAATAAAATCATGAGTTGACTAACTCAATACTTGAAAGGTCTAAAACATAAGTAAACATGTAGATATCAGGTGTTCATAACCCGTCAGCACTGAATAATTACAAAACGTTGATAACAATACTTAAAACAATGACATAAAATCATAATTCAAAGTCCCAAAACATGAGATATGTCAATAGTCTGATAAATTTCATGAATGTAAATATGGGAATGAGTTAACCTTGGAAAAATACCATGTTTACACAGTTTAAAGCATAATTTAAGAATTCAGCATAATTTCAATTGAACATAACCTAGGGTTTTAGCACTTCAGCATGTAGGAACATGATTCACATAGGATAAAACTATTAGCATGACTTGAATGAAAAACAAGGAGGAAACATGAATGATTTCATAATTTACATGGAAGTTGATCATGAATTAGAGTAAAATCCTTACTTAAACCAAAAAGAGGGTTTTTTGGCTCAATGGGTAAAAGGAACCCATTGACGAATGCCCCACATACCTTAATTACTTGAATCCTTGAAGAAAACTTGAACTTGGAGCTTGGATACTTGAATTCTTGGAGAAAAAGGTTGAAGTTCTTGTTCTTGGATGGAGAGGAAGGGTTTACATGATTTAATCTCATGAAAAGTGGGTAATAACGTGTTTTAAAGCCCCTTAATTCATTTAAGAAAGATTAGAAATGGTTTAGGGGTATGAAAAGACCTCAACGCCCTTAAATTAAGTTAAAATGGAGCAACTTTGGTAATTTACTTTTGTTGGGTGGCGCCCGCCAAAATCACACCTAAAAGTAGTGCCGCACACCAAAAGCACACCTGAGGGTGGGCGTCGCATGTCAAAAGCACACCCTAGCCAGTGGTTTATAGTGTTTGTCATACGATGTGCAGCCTTAGCGAAGGGTCTATTTGGTGACTCACACCTAATTCCAATGTCCAAAAATAAACACCCAACACGACCCATAACATCTAAACATGGTTTACCATCAAAATGGGGGCCCCAAGGGTCATTTTGAATGCATTATTTGAGCATTAAAAGCATGGGGTGTTACACTTACTGTTTATCACAAAAATGGTCATAACTTTTTTCTCGGATACCAGATTAAAGCTAAATTGGTATTGTTGGAAACCTAATTAAATTATCTATAATTTGGTGGGTCTTCAGATAAAAAATTACACATATGTAAAATTTTATACATGTTGGAATAATAGTTCAAAGTCTAGCTCGAAAATACGTGGTGTTACATTATCTCCCCCTTGGAATCATTTGTCCTCGAATGATGGGTAGGAACTTATTGAAACTTTAGTAGTATGAAATAATATAGACATGACATGTCTACTGACGGAGGATATAGCTGAGTTGAAACATTAGAACTTTCATCATAAAACTGATTTCTAAGTTGACTTGACTATATTGACTATAAGGAGTTAATTCATGTTGAGAGTTTAGAACTCGATTGAAATGTTCATGATATGATCATACATATAGAACTGCGAACTGATAAATTATGCGACAAAATCCCAAGAGTTACTTAGATGGAATAAAGTACGTAACTTCTTATTAGTAATTGTCCCTCAACAAAACACGTATAGGAATTAAAATAAAAGGCCCCATGGCATCACCAGGTACATTATGTAAGAATGAATCATGAGACAAAGAGACTAAGGTCATATAAGGGGTGTTACAATATCTGAGCTGAAATACTTGGAAAACTTAGATCATTCACTAAACACTTATGAAATGAATTAAGACTAAATATCTAAATAATAGACATGATGCATGGACTGAACTGAATTTACAACTTTCATGGGAGTGAATGAATTACCTCATTGAATAGCCATATTCATGAAACTATAGATAGTACTACTAGATTGAAAAATAGAAATCTATAGGAGCTCATCTGTTTGATTGGTAAACTGATCTACTAGCTACACAGACTGAATTATACTAAAATTTTATACTTAACTGAAGTATTAATTCAACGCTCTTTGCAAGAAGTTCTAATAACGTTAGGGAGCAAAGAATCTTAGGCATGATCTGAATAAGGAATCGCAATATAGCTACAACTCTATAGCATAGAATATAGGCCTATGAAACATAATCTAGGATAGAATTACTATGCCTTAGGGAAGGCAACTTTTAAATTTCAAACTTCGCCACACTTCTCAAAAACTCCCTCAAACATACTTGTCATCTTGAATACTATGCTTACTTGATTCAACTTATAATCCTTACATGGTTACATATAACTACTCTAGCCAAATTCTAAGATGAACTACATACACTCGCCATGTTTGAGTCTAACTCAAAATTACAAAGTGCAACACACAACATCATAATACTAGTCTAAGCCATGAATTTGATACCCCATGCATGTTTAACAGCTCTTATCTCAAGAATAATTCCTCTTACCACTTCAACAACTAAATTCAATCTCTTATTAGGAATTTACTAGCACAAAATACACCCATCCACTTATATACCAACATGACATTTAAGCCTATCATTATAGAAATATATGAACTTCTAGGCAACCCACCTACCAAAGTAACTTTCCCAAATTCTCTAATACCTCTATGAATAACAACTTCCATGCACTATCCCCAAGAAAACACACACGAAATTTCAACTAACCATGACATATATCAAAAGATTTTCCTCAATGTTCCTTCAAACTATAGCCTTAGATAAAACAGGCATACAACTATCTTTTATTAAAAAGAAACATTTACTCTCTTCTATCTAAAATATTATTCATCAACACTATATTAACATTAAGAAGAGGTCATTGAAAGGTTATAACATGAGGACCTGAAGCTTGAAAGAATACTATGCATAACTTGGATACTTAATTGAGGCCTAACGAATAGAGTATCAAAGGCATAAATTCATTAAAGAGATCTAACCTGAGCACATACATGACATAATCTGGATTTCACTGATCATTAAAAGTGTAGCATGAGTACCTGGTACTAAACATATTGTAAATCATGAGTACATGAGTCATGAGTTGCATGACCCGAGATTGGAGCTCATAAATTCATGGAATATGATTTGTACTTCTGGATGACCTGGAACTCCTCATACTAGGAACTGGAAGTGTACATGATTCTATGGAAAGTGCATAAATATGAGCTATGATCATAGAGATGACTTGTAAGGCATGAGTAGATATTATGATGACTAAAGTACAAAATTTGCACTGAGATAAAAATGGGTCGGGCATCTTCCCCCTTACTATGTTCTAGAAAACACTGGCATCACTACTAGAATCTGAGAGCTTGACTTGGTTCCTTGTTCTATCATCCCCCTCCCTCCCCCCAGGCCTAAGATTTAAATCATTATTCTAAGTCTATGGACCCCTTTAATAAACTCCAACCTGAACTGCAACCAATTTACTCTAGATTCCGAGATATAACAATACACATAAATACTAAACTCACCCTGAAAGACTGTACCTGAAAATGTAAAACCTACTACTAATACTTCCTTCTGAGATAGAACTCTTAACTTTTGATAGCCCCAATAGTCATAATATAACAACTTAAACACTTGCTAACTTAGAATCTTTAGGAGTATCACAATACCCTGAGTTCACACCATCTAGCATTTCAACTCTTCTTTCTATTAGCTCAATCATTCAAGATTCAAACTTAGATTCTAACACTTAACATGGATATCCCCAAATAACGAACTATAATAACTTCCTTCATAGCCTACTAATATCACATCTATAAACTTATATTTTTCCCTTATACCATGAGAATTACCATTATACCAACATACCCAACATCATTAACCTATAACCCATAACTTAGCTGGTAAGAACATCGTATACAACATGGCCTCATTTGCATTTAACAACTCAAGGGTACTATCTAAGCACATGAATTGTTAAAACTTAGAAACAATACAATCCCATGTCACCTTGGGTACACCTCTAGATCATAACCACACCAATATTCTTAACTTCAAATCATAAACTTAAATTCTTGCATATACTATTTCAAGACTACTGATTCACCTTTCATACAACTATCCCCATTGATACATAATCTACTAAATCCACATCATCACTATTCCCAGTTTACTGCTGCTAAACTTCCGGGTTCATGCATTTAACTCTAGATCGTATGTTGTCATAGGATTCTGAGAAGGGATTTAAGGGCACATCTAACTTTAACTCAATGCATGATTTTTCATGATCATGAATGAAATCTTTCTTACTTTAGAACATAAAGGCACTAGGGGGATACCTTTTGAGCCGACATACAATCCCATAACTGTCTGTGAGGAATGTCTGAGAAAACTCTATCACTAGGAATTTAAGCATGACTATTTCTGTTACCGCAAAAATAAGGTAGATTTAGTATGAATGCAGTAAAATGAGAATCTGTATAAGTTTCATAAAGAATATCTCTACAGCACGATCTGAGATATGAAGGAAGGGAAATATTTCTTAAATGCCCTGTAGCTTCTCGAAGAAAAGTACAGATGTCTTTGTACCATTCTACAAGACTCTACTAGACATGGCTTCATAGTCACCCTAGGACACTAAAACCTTATGCTCTGATACCAAGTTTTCCATAATCGAAGACTACCCCCTGGTCATAACATAGTGCTTAGAACCACAAGGGATCCCAAGCTAACCCATGTACTAGCATGATACTTGAGCAACTTATTTAGAATGTGTATACAAGCTAAATTTGCAGAGCAAAAACATAATCATAAAGAAATCTGAATAAGTATAATACAGATAAAGTTTACAATATGATAAATATGAAGAAAGAACTTAAATTGCATATCATGACTCTAATTGACCATCTATGAAGCCTCTACTCTACTGACTATAGATAGCTGGGACATGCCTTCAACTACCACTAATTAATATCTATGGATAATCAAAATACAACATATAAATTGCAATGGACTGGAGTCTACAAAATAAGAGGACATACCACTTATTGGTTGAAAGCTGAAAAGTGTCTGACTCTGGTGTGTGGACTATAGTTAGTACCTACATTATGAAGGAATGTATCCACAAACGCATATATGTGGTCAGTATATTGGAATGTACTAAGCATATAGAGACATACACTAAATAACAGAAATATTTAAAACATGCTTTAAAACTGAGGACCATAAGTTATTTGCTAAAACATACATTTAAAACATGGCTATACATAAAAACTATAAGTCATAGTAAAATTTATAAATCATGAGCTGAAAACAATTCTATAAACTAGGAAGCAGTAGAAACATAAATACTTTATGTAAATCTCATGTAAAGCTAAACATGCTATTAAACTGAACTGAGGATCATGTATGGATACTTATCATGAAAACATGAACATGTACAACTGAGAATGCAAGACCAAGTATAGCATGTACAAAAGTGAACTGAATAACATGAATAATTTGCAAAACTAACAATATAATTATTGAAATCTGATTACTTGGTCAAGCAAACCTGAACAGAGATAAATTGAATACTGACTAAAACTGTGGGAGCTATTATATAATTGACATAAACCATGTGAGCTATCATGGAGTCCAACATATAACCCACATTGAGGAGGGTTGTTCTATCCTTGTCGTCGAAATAGAACCTGAACTAGAGTGATCACTAAACTGAGCACATATTAGGCAAGGGGAAACACTCTCTGACGTGGCCCCTTAACCTATAGTGGCATATAGTTTTTGGGAAAGTAGGATGTGCTGAATCCACACTTCCCACTCGGTGCTAAATTCTACTCCCAACTAAAAGACACTAAAATACTAACTGGTTCATACACTAATAGCTGATATGCTCAAGTCATGGTATTTTGAAAATAATAGTGCATGTAGATTCTGAAATAATTATAAACATGTAAACTGATAATGCTTAACATGATCATAACAAATTGAGTTAACAATAAAATCATGAGTTGACTGACTCATTACCTAAAAGGTCTGAAACATAAGTAAACATGTAGATATCAGGTGTTCATAACCCGCCAACACTAAATGATTACAAAACATTGATAACAACACTTAAAACAGTGATGTAAATTCATAATTCAAAGATCCAAAATAAGAGATATTTTAATAGTCTGATAAATTTCATGAATGTAAACATGGGAATACATTAACCTTGGAAAATTATCATGTTTATACAGTTTGAAGCATAATTTAAGAATTTGAAATGATGCCAACTGAACATGACATATGGTTTTGGCACAACTTGGTGCTAAATACTACTCCCAATACTATGCTCAAAAATCTTAAGAAAATCCGTAACTCATTTCATAAAGTGGGTTTTAACTCTGTTGTGACCAAAAGGTCAAATATTTCTGTACTTCATAAAAAATAGTCTAAACATGGGTGCATGTAGCACATAAATTCTCAAAACAACAATCTCAATGTAGGTTAATGACCCTTATAGCGATACTTAATCTAAACATTTCAACATTTATTCTTTATATCACAAGCATGCATAATTTATACGGAAATCTGAAAATTTCAGCCTTTAATCATTACAATAATCTAAAACTCATGGAGCTTATTTTCAAAACATTCAAAATAATCATAGTATCTTGAACAATAATATAGGATAAGATTTATCACTTCAAATTCATGATAAAACATGTAAAAATCATGTATCTTTGTAAAATAATACAAACTTTGGGTATAAGAACGAAAGGGTGTTCTTGTTCATAACCCCACATACCTTTATGGTAACGGATTAGTTGAAAGATTGGACCCTTAATGTTGATTGTGTAACCCTAGTTATTTTTCTCCTTTAGTGCTCTTGGATGATGAACTTGGACTGATAATAGGTTATGATGTGTTTAGAATCTATTAAATTTGTAAGGTTAAGTTTAGGGGTGTGTAAGGAGTGATAAAAGACTTAATTGCCCTCAAAATAACCCAAAAACGGAGTGTTTAAGTCACTTGAATCCATAAGATATGCGCCGCATATGATATCGCATATATTTACATAGGCGCCGCATATGATATCGCCTATATTTACATAGGTGCCACATATGATATCACCTATATTTACATAGGCGCCGCATATGCTATCGCGTATGTTTTCCAGTGGCCATGTGCGATTGGTTAGGCGACGCACTCTACTTCGCAAAGCCATAACTCCTAGCTCAGGTGTTGGATTTTGGTGAAATTGGTATCGTTGGAAAGATAATTCAATTCTCTATAATTTTGTGGGTAGAAATATGCAGAAATACCATATATTTATCAAGTTATGCTCATTCAAAAATGACCCTTGCGAATTCAAACACTAAAACTTGATGGATTTCTAAACTTTTAGCTTGTACTACCTTAAGTGACTCATATAACCACACTTAACACATCATAAGCTCTCTTATAACTAGGGTACTCTTGGTAATTTAGGTGGCCAAATATGGCTTACAAAATTAGGGTTTTCACATATACAAACAACGGTTTATTTTCTAACTTAGGAAAGTACGGGGCATTATAGAAATAGAAAGGGATCAAAAATATTTCAGGACCAAAACCAAATATTATATCTACATAAAGGTCCACATAATATAGGGTAGAACCTAAATCAAGAAAACAATACACATTATGGGAGAAGAGCTTTAATATACTAGTAACAACATCTGGAGATACCTCAGATTCCTGATGAGTAGTAAGTGGATAGACATGATTCTAGCCATTATTGGTACCTGAAGTGGTACCCTTAAGTATAGGAGACAATTGGATATCTCCACTGGCCAGATACTGGGAACCCTATACCTTAGGAACACTGCTAGCATAAAAATGATGATCACCAGAAGTCTTAGGATAAGGAGCACTAGCTATCGAATATGAATTTCCCATATTCTTTTTCTTGGTCCACTATCTACCATCTCTCCTACTGTTCTGCTAACTTGCACCCTGTTTAGAATATCTGAACTTCTTGTTCTACCTCTCTCCTATCTCTACCTATTTTTTTTAATTCTGTACATATTACATATAAGCCACTAGCCTGGAGATATCCATATCATTATTCAACATCACATCCTTACACTCCAATACCAAGTTATAGGACAAACTAGAAGCAAACTTCCTTATTTTGGATATCATTCTAGGCACCAACCTTGGAGCATATTAGACAACTACTAAAATTTTAGGGTGTACTCCTTCACACTTATCTTGCCCTGCTTTAAGTTCCTAAACTCTTTAGACTTTAGCTTCCCTCAACTCCTGATGAAAGAAGTGATTAAGAGAGGCACGCAAAACTCATCCCACACCGACAGCTTAGCATTATTACCTCTTAATTATTCCTACTCCTCATACCACTGATACACTATATCTTTTAATTAATAAGTGGAAAACTCCACACTCTCTACATCAGTAGTGTGCATTACCTTAAAAATCTTCTCCATCTCATCAATAAACCCCTGAGAATCCTTCTCAACCTTAGATCCTATAAAGTTTAGGGGATTTGACCTTATGAACTAGCTAACCCAAGTGACCTCAGATAAACTCATAGCTGAACCAATATGATCAGACTGACGAGACAGCGATGGCACTAATTGAGAAAGCATATGAATAGACTAATAGAACTCCATATTAGAGATGTCTCCCTAAGACTGCTGATCAAAAGTATCATTAACCTGGGAAGCTCGAGGAAGACTAGTAGGGACCAATGGGACCCCATGTAGAGCATACAATTAGGAGCACAGAACCTAGATCAGGTCTGCATTTCATAAGCAGGATGAGTTCCCTCCATATTATCCTTAGGTAGGACAAAGGTCCCAGCAGAGTTTCTACTAACATCTGTTCTTTGGGGAGGCATGATCTGAAATGCGATTAAGCAGGGATTAGAGAAGTTTTAAGACAAATAGACTCTATAGCCCACAATGGAACAAAAAAAGGGAAATATTCCTAAATGCCTTATGCTTCCACCTTATAAGTATGGCACACTACACGCATATAAAAAGAACTCTACTCTACATAGATTTATAGATACCCTACGATCCTGAATCGTTTGCTAATACCAAGTGGTCATTACCCAAACTAAGGTCTAGTCATGATGGGTATCTCAAGCCCACTATGAGCTGGACCACCCCCTTAGCCTAACATCTAGAACACAATAAAAGAATATAGCAAAATCTAATCAAATAGTAATACGAAGGATATATAATCAAATGTAAACTCTATGAATCAAACCAACATCCAGCCCATACTTGTACACAAAAGCCTCTAAACTAGAATACGAACTAGGTCGGGACATGCCCCTGACCATGACAAAAAAGAGTTCATAAATTCTAAAATTTGAAAAAAAAAAATCAAATTGCAAGGGTTTCTGAAAGATAAAGGTTCACCACTTTACAGTAACTCGACCAATGCACCACAGCACCTAAATTACATAAGAGTAATAGAAAAAATGTAGGACCCTACCTCATGAAATAATGCAGCATCCAGAGATGGTTAGTGGGATAAGCACTGGCATGTTACTCAAGGAAAGTAATAAATTAATGCCATTTCCAAAATTAATCCAAACCGCATGCACACATTCATATATACATATAGGATGTTGGGATAGGGACAAGGGTCACAAACAATATGTTTTTTTAAATATTAACCTTGATTGTGTAGCTTTATTTGTCTTAAAGGCACCCATGAGATATATGGGTTCAGCTCCCCCTGCTGAAAGGACCCCAGTGCATGTTAGATACATGAACCAAAGAAATCCAAAGAAGATATAGAGACACCAAGGCTCCAGACATCCCAAAAATATAATGTTCAAACCAAGAATACCATCATATTGACCCCCACACCGGCAAACATGGTTTCCAGTAGTGGTCCCCCCGGGACCTCCACCATCACGGTGAGCTACACAACCCTTTTTAAACCTAAATTAAAAAAATCACAAAATACTAACCATAAACCAATGAGTCTTATATTAAAGCATTTACAATTTGGCATCGTCACCAATTATGCTTGCAAGCTTATATAATCATGTCAATCCATTCTAATTAACTAATTGACCCTCAAGTTTATTTAAAAATTTAGAACCATGGACACCAAGGCCTTTTTAAATCTAATTTTATCTGGCCATTAATGTAATGCAATATTTTCAAAAGTGAGCCAAATCAGGGAAATTCCATATTTAAAAATTAAAATCATGCAAGTGGGTTGAGCTTAATGCCATTACCAAGTCAAAATTAATCAATTTAGGGAAATCCATATTCCATACTCTAAATTCCACAATAATGCACTCATTCAGTCCCAAAAATCATCAGTTTAAGTATGCACAAGACATTTAAACCATAGGAAATATAATTCAAGTGATAATCGTCAAAATTCTTCTACCTAATTTCAAACCCAATAATTAAATCATATAAGCAATGATTAAAATATATTTAATAGTATAAAATTCAAGTTAGGGATGAGATACATACTGGATAGAAATTGAAGAAAATCCAAAGATTGGAGCTTAGGTATTGAATCCTTTGTAAAACCCTAGTTTTCTTGCTTTGGGAGTTGAAGAGGAAAGAAGTAAGACTTTTGATTAGATTAACTAAAGATAATGTGGACCCTTAAATATTTTTAAGTCATGGAGGAAGGAAAAAGACCAAAAGGACCCTAGTTAAAATATGCAGGAAAATCTTACATCAGTCATCACGGGTTCGGTAACAACTCATACAGTCTGACCACGAGTCGTTACCTCGAATTGTTACCTAGGGATCAAATCCCGGGACCTCACTGTTATGACCATGAGTTACTCACCACGACTAGTTATCTATCATCATGAGTTGTGATGAAGACTCATGATTAAGGCAGAAATGTCAGGCAACCTCACTTCCATGGCAACGAGACCCACCTCAAAACTCAATACATGAGGTAATGACTCATTGCTTAAGTTGTTGTCATAGCAGTTTTGACATTACCTTAGAAACTAACCAAATCAAGAGTTTATCACCTGGAGGGATGATCTTGGGCGTATTTATATGCCTAAGCACCATAATTTATTCATATTTTAGATAAGTTTAGAGAACAAAGTGCCTAATTTCTTATATTTTTATTCTACTTCTATGTAATTGAGCTAACCGATATGATTAGCATGATTTCAGATATTAATGAGTTAGATAAAGATATAATGGGACTATAAAATACGGATGGCATATGACACAAGAGAGAGTAGCAATCTGGACCAAATGCGGCGCCTAGAAACTATGTCCAAGACTAATTTGTCATTTATAATTAGTTTAGAGACTTAGAAGAAAATTATGAGAGAAGAGATTCTTAAAAGACTTAATTCCTGAATTTTTATCAATTATTCATTATTCAGTATTTTTTGGAGAGAGCAGAGAAGGGAGACTTAGCCTGGGAGTGAGAGAAAAATATTTTTTCTCTTGTTTTCACTATTCACACACCAAGATCATCTTCTAGTTTTTGGTATGATGAATATATTTATGATGATTTTCATTTTATTCATGAGTAGCTAAGTTTATTAGTTAGGGTTATGGAAGCCTTGTAGCATACAATCTATTACTTTGGGTTTTGAATTCATTATGCATTGATTTGTTTACATCATACTCTCTTCGTTTATCTTGAATTCTCGTGGTTACAAACATAGAGGATATGCCTTAAAACACAATTTATTCGAAAGAAAGGTTGACGTTCGAAAAAGACAGTAGTGACAAGAAAATAGGATTACCAACCCCTATTTCATAAGTTAATGCCTTAGCAGGATTAACTACTTGGAGATTTCATATTGTTTTTTGGTGAACATTTTTAATTCGAGAGAACTAAAGTGAATACAATTGGGCGTATCAAATTTTTGCACCGTTGCTGGGGAATACAATTGTCGATTGAGTTTTAGAGTGTTAATTGACTGTTAGTCAAGTTTTCTTATTTTATGTTTATTTATTATTTTTGTTCATTATAGGATCACTATTTTTATGCCATAAACCAAAAGTTCAAGAGAACCGTTATTACCCTTCAATCCTGAACCTCATCTCATTAAAAGAATGGATAACCAATAAGAAGCTAAAAGATTAGCTGCTTTGACTAATGCTCAATTAAACCTCCAAAATATTGATAACCCAGGTCCGGAACCTAATCCAGACGAATAGGACCTGGGAGATGATGAGTTGTTGGGGCCAGTTAATCGAAGGCGTGCAGAGGATATAGTTGCACCAGTGAATAGAAATATGAACAAAAAATGTCATTTCAGAGCAAGACCTGAATGCCAAGCTATACAATTTAATCTGGATGATGATGATGATGACTTGGATGGAGCTGGTGAAACAGGAGCTATTATTTCTCCACCCATAGCAACTGGAGCCAAGTTTAATAGTACAAGTACTATGATCCAGCCATTGCAACTCAAAGGGTTATTTGGTGGACTTGCAAGCGACGACTCGAATATGCATTTGGTTAATTTTATCTCCATATGCAAGTTGTTTGACAACCCAGGGGTTAGACAAAATGCAATTCGACTGCACCTATTTCCATTGTCTCTATCTGGAGAGGCAACTCTATGGTTAAATAGGCTAAATCCTGACTCTATTACTAATTGGAGGCAACTAAAAGATGCTTTCCTAGAAGGATTCTTTCCGTCATCCAAGAGAGCATAGTTGAGAATTTCAGACAGCTTCTAACTAAAGCTCCCTACGAGACTTGGAAGAGGTTCAAAAAGAAGTTTTTGTGTTGCCCAAATCATCAGATAACCAATGTCCACTTGATGGGGACATTATATCAGGCCTTGAATTCTGTGACTAAGCCAGTGGTGGACAATGCTGCAGGTGGGTCATTCATGGAACTTACCTTCCCTGAAGTAGCTGACATGCTTGATCGTATGATAAAACAAAGTAGAGCTTGGAATACCAGGGATTCTGAGGTATCAAGCTCTACTGTATCTATTGGCATGACTGCAAAACAGAGGCAAAGAGAAGAAGAGCATGATCAGGACATGGCTTACAAGAAGATACAAATGGATCTTCTCACTAAGCATTTATTATCGGGAAAGACAGAGAAGGTTAAAGTTGTAGCATCACAGGGAAGGGATGACTCCAATCCTAAGGAAGAAGCCAATTACTTGAGTAATCAGATAGTTTTCTGAGGTGGTGGCCAAGGAAACCAAGGTTGGAACCATCAAGGAGATTGGAAGAATAAAAGTGATAGGAGTAAACTGTATATACCTCCTGGAAGTCGTAGTAATGCTGCCACCAGTTCAGGAAAAATATCCATGGAGGACATGATTAAGAAATTATTAAAGGGAGTTGAGGCGATAAATTCTAGGGTGACACTGTAAAGAGTGAAATATCTTCCATGAGTCAACTAGTAAATTCGAACTTAATCACTATTAAACAATTAGAGTAGCAGATGAGCCAATTATCCGCAGTATTCAACCAAAGATAGAGTGGGACCTTACCAAGTGATACCGTTCAGAATCCGAGGACAAATGGATCGTGTATGGCCATTACCACTAGGAGCGATAAGATGTTATCTAGTCCAAGATTGGGAGCATCCTCTCATACTGATGAGGTCGAAATGGATTGGGAGATAGTTGATGAATGTTCAATGGTGCCTGTGGAGTTGGGAAGTTCAAAAAAGGAGAGTGCAGAAGTAGAACAACCACCTAAGCTAAAGCATGTTAGTGATGTGGAGCAAGGCATAAGAAAGGAGGTAAAAGTTGCTCCAACTGAAATTCCAAGGCCACCACCCCTATTTCCACAATGATTAAAGAAAAAATAAGATGATGGCAAGTTTAGCAAATTCATGGCTATGTTAAAGCAATTGACAGTGAATGTGCCCTTAGCTGAAGCACTGGAATAGATGCTCGGATATGCTAAGTTTATAAAAGACCTACTGATAAAGAAAAGTACTGTGAGATATGAAATGGTAGATAATCTTCATCATTGTAGTGCTATTACTACAAGATCTATTGTCCAGAAGAAGGCTGATTCGAAAGCATTTACTGTTCCATGTACGATTGGATTGCTAATATTTGAAAAGGACCTTTGTGATCTTGGGGCAAGTATAAATCTTATGCCATTGATGGTTTTTAAGAAACGGGGTTTGGGAGATCCTATGCCCACCAATATGCAGCTTCTAATGGCAGATAGATCGGTAAAAAGGCCGATTGGGATTCTATATGATGTACTTGTAAAAGTTGCTGATTTTATATTTCCTGTTGACTTTGTAATTCTTGATTGCAAAGTGGACTTTGAAGTACCCATAATTTTGGGTAGGCCTTTCTTAGCGACTGAGAAAGTGTTAGTTGACGCTCAATGAGAAAGAAGTTAGTTTTGAAGTATGTCGGTTTATGAAACAACAAAAAGAGATGAGTGTCTTCTCAATTGTTGATCTATTCTACGAAGATGAGCGAGATGTACCAGTTAAGGATATGTCTTTTGTGAAGACCATAGCTGGTTTGGTTGAACTTGCAAGCAAGGATGTGAGTGACTTCAAAATGGTTGGACTAGGAATAAAGCATTGTCTTGATCTAACAAATAAGGTACAAATGGTACCATCGATGTATCTTGATGAATTCTGAGTAGTCAAGATAATCGAGTCGGACCGCGATGTTAAAGCAGGCGCTACATGGGAGGTAACCTATGATCTGCTGACTGGATACCATAAACTGACTGGATCTGAAGGTGCATACTATACCTTGTACCTACATTCTGAGAAAATGTAGCCCACATACGAATATGTAGGTCAGTACCATAGAAATGTACCAAGCATATGGGGGTGCAATATATATATAAAATAATATCTAAATATCATCACAGTTTGTAAAATTATGCATGCTGATATAAATAACTCACTTAGCTCGAATTAAATCTTCAAAATCATGGATAAATAATACATGTAAAATAAATCACGTGAGTCATTACAATAAGTTCCAAATTCACTTTCTGCTCTGTTTCAACTTGTAAAGTAATCAAGTCTTAAAACAACTCTCTTTAGAACATAACATTCAATCTTTCGGAAATAAGGAACTTTCTCACAAATCATAGTTTTCAAACCATACACACTTATCTTAGTAGAGCAGAGACACACACACACCATGGGAGTTTCTTATAACTGACATAAACTATGTGAGCTTATTATGGAGTCCAACGTGTTGTCCTCCTAAAGAAGAAACCCCATGTTGGGAAGGAGCGTCATACTCTTGCCAGGGAGTATAACCTCAACTTAGTGATCACAAACTCTGCCTTAGGCCCACAAATCTCAATCCTACGGTGGCACGTAGTTCTGGAGAAGTAGGGTACTCTCACCCACACCTCCCGCTCGGTGCTAAATACTACTCCCATACTCAAACTCAGTCTCATTTAAGAAATCCACCCCAAAATAATCTCAAGGGCCTATAATGAAGGCCAAATCATATTTCTCATAATTGAATCATAATAAATTGTGGATTTATATTTTCAACTTAAAAATCATGATATAAATTTCAATTCAAATCTAGGTAAATAATTTGATAAATGAAAACTCCAAATCGTAATATCATAAAAATCCAATTTCAACCTTGACATAAATATAACGATTCCATCTTTCAAAATATCATCTCAAATTCCATACTTGTTCAATATCAAAACAACAATCTTTGTTTTTGAGAACTACTTATAAAATCATGTTCACGACTAGAGATCATAATCTCCTTATAATTTCATCACATATATTTAAAACCTAAAATATAAAGATTTAATAAATCAAAATCATATCTAAATTTCATACTCAAAAATCATAAAATCATCTCAAAAATCTTCAATTATCTCAATTTAAATATTGGGAATAAATTCATGACATAAAATCATAATTTCAACAACTCAAAATTCATATCACAAAT
The DNA here is from genome assembly GCF_002878395.1 of Capsicum annuum. NCBI lineage: Eukaryota > Viridiplantae > Streptophyta > Magnoliopsida > Solanales > Solanaceae > Capsicum > Capsicum annuum. The sequence goes on from NC_061121.1 coordinate 78,880,346, forward strand.
TTCATAAATTCATTCTCAATACTCATTTAAAATAAATTCAACAACATCAATTCTTAATAGTAAAATATAAATCAAAATATGTATATCTCAACTCAAATCATATCAAGATAAAATATAATGCCTTCAAATACTGAATTCATGGATAATTACATAAACTCAAAATAAGATAAATTGGTATAAACTTCAACATAAAAATTTACGTAATCTTTATAAAAATCAAGTTTTGGGCACAAGACCGGAAAGATTATTCTTGTTCAAATCCCACATACCTCAAATTTGTGACTTTGGATAAACTTGCAATTCCGCAACTCTACTCGTAAAATAATAGGTGCTTCTTGAAGATCTCAACTTGGGAATTATGATTCCTAAATTATTTTTGAATTCCTGCGGTTGAATTTTTAGAGATCTTGAATTCTTGGTTGAAGCTCATGTGTTTGGTTCTTGAGAATTTTCAGATAAATGACCAAATTTGGGCCCAATGTAAGCTGAATCCCATTTTAAAGCATGATTAGGAGATGGTAAATGACCAAAATGCACCTATGGAAACAAATAAAGTCACATTTGTCCCTCAGTCACTGGTTTGATATGCTGAAGTAAATTAATCATAATTTTTTAGTCTGATGATAAAATTGGATGAAACCAATTTCATTGGAAAGAAGACTCATAGAGATTTCATTTGATATATAGTAGCTCACCCAATTCATTAAATACGGGAAGTTATGATCGTTGGAAGTAGACCCTGAAATGCTGAAAACTGGGCAAAAGTAGCATTTTTGCTACTGGATTGAAATCCAAACACGGCCTTATGCATTCTGAAAAATTTCAAAACTCATCCGATATGTACTATGAGCTTGCTCGATTGTAACACAACTTTAAAATTGAAAAATGGATGTCGGAAAGGTCATGAATTAATTTCCCTAAGTTTGAAGGTTCAAAATAAACTAAGTATTGAACACTTAGCTAAAGTTCTAAGTGTTAGGCTCCATGCGACTCATTTTGAAAGCTCTAAAAATGAGGGAACTTTGCGGGGTATTACAAAAGGTAAGTGAATAAATCATGAGCACATCTTAAGAATACTATAAGGATTATGTTCTCCAT
>NC_061121.1:78884443-78885871 GCF_002878395.1 Capsicum annuum
AAATCATGAGCACATCTTAAGAATACTATAAGGATTATGTTCTCCATGATTAAACTATAACATATCCCTTTTTATGTTTGGCAGTCCCTTTATCCTTGATTATTAAGAGATTTTTCTCTTCACTTTTGGTTTGTGAGTAAAAGGATCATGCTATTGAAGAGATATACTTTAAGGGAATAAACTACCAACAAAATTAAGGTACGTCTACTGTCCATTTTTTCCCTTTTCCTATATACGTGTGTTGGTTGAGTATTATGTATATGTTGTTGTTTAGAACTCTAGGGATGGTGAGTTTAATTTCTGGTTGCCATATTAAGGGGTATTTAGGGCTGGTTTGGATCTCTTTTATGTATGTATGTTGGGGTCTACTTGGTTGATGTTGGGGGAATGGTGTGAATAATTTCCATTGAAAGGTAGAAGAAGAGTATCATGGTACCCCACCAAATTGAATGTCGCATAAGTTTACTGCCCACATCACTTGATATACTGTTTTGAGAGTACAATAAATATGAAACTGTTAAGGGGATCTTATAAAAGGTTACATCATGTGTGAATGTAATTGTAGAAGAATGAGGTTGAGAGAACACCCTTGGATTAGTTGATTATGGATTACTGCCCGGTTACTATTTTAGTAAGTTTAAATGGCGTGAATATGTTAATTAGCTACTAATACTAGTCTTATGCTATTGTAGATTAGTAATCTAAAAGGAAAGACGTTAAGTGAAAGTGTGATTAGTTGTGTAGCAAGGTATGTATGGTTCATCGATCCTACTCTTTGGCATGAATCTAACTCCTTTGTTACAAAGTAAGCTTCCTAAGTGGTCTTCCTTTCAAGTTATACATAACTACAGCGTACAACCCCCAAGGTGGTTATACTAGATCTGTCCATTTCCTTTCTAAATACTAGTATGATATGGGTGCTTTCAAAAATAAGCCTTACGAGTTGTTCTCTTAGTTAGCATGACCCATGATGTTAGCCAAGCTCTTATGTGTTGTATTTTTATTCTTGTTGTATTCGACCTCATTGCTACTGCATCTAATGTGTATTTGCACACCTTTTGCTACTAGTCCAAAGTTCTAAATCTAATACATGACCACCAAAACAACAACTTGAAAGATGAAAAGAATGATCTGAAGTGAGTCTATATATTTTGGGTGGTATCCCAGGGGTGGAAGAAACACCTAGCATGGGTCAATCCCAATATTACGGGTGGTATCCCAAGGGAAAAAGGAAAGCCTAGCATGGGTCGATCCCAATTTGTGTACTTATGAGGAACGTATCCCAGGGGTTAAAATTCCTAGCATGGGTCATCCTCTTTTACCACTGATCAATTGATCATTTGTATTATGCCTTATAATCTTATAAAGTAAAGAAGAATAAAGCAAAGTAAAGGATGTAATGTACATGATCCCATAAGCATAAGAAAA